>NC_134411.1:1091763-1349263 GCF_038048845.1 Mixophyes fleayi | reverse complement strand
AGGACACGTGGACTACTTATTGCAATTTGGGGTTTTTTTATTCTCACATTCTTGTCTATTTTCAGAAACTTAGATTATTACAGGTTGTGCTTTACAGAGACAAATACAAAAATAGGTTTTAATACATATTTTTAATCTGTGTTTTATATATATATATATATATATATATATATTGTATACTTTACACTCAGTAATTTTCTCATCTAAGCATAGAGTAACCAGCCCACAAAATGTGCATTTATTTCCAGCAATAAACGGCTGTGTGCTCCTCTAAGTTGGAAGATGTAGGGAATGGGCAGAAGAGAAAACACTATTATATTAAATCTATACACATCCATACAATCTGAGCACGTTACAATGTGACACAGACCATAAATCAGACTCATCATCATCACAGAATCCGCAGCGCTGATACAAAACTCTGGAGGCACCAAATGAAATCAGCAACTGGAAAGGAGATAACGAAGCACAACCAAGGGGTATATTTACTAAACTGTGGGTTTGAAAAAGTGGAGATGTTGCCTATAGCAACCAGTCAGATTCCATCTGTCATTTTGTAGAATGTACTAAATAAATAATAACTAGAATCTGATTGGTTGCTATAGGCAACATCTCCACTTTTTCAAACCCACAGTTTAGCAGACATTCGCCTAAGACTCCTTATTTACAGGACCCCACAAATACGCCACTTCTGCTATTTCATAAATATTGAATTACACCCGTCAGATGAGACAAGCCGTTCCCATTCTAAGAGAGTGATTGGAAATATTCCTTAATATTAATACTTTGACACCGGCTGCCACTAATAAAGATGGCCACTGCGGTTGCTGACACTGTGGTCTCTTGAGTGCGCAGGTGAGTGAGCAGCCATTATAAACCTGGCACTGCGTGGTGGAACACAGAACGCTGCCGGAGGATATTAATGCCACTATTGGCAGCGACATGCGGTCCTTACAGCGGTACTAACCGTCTATATGGTGAATCTTATAACACCAGTTTCCTGGTTATGTATCTCCTGTATTTGTGAATGGCATCTTTACGGTATATGGGTTACAGCTGTATATATTCAAGGACATTCAGTGCTCTCCATTTCCACCATAACAGCAGCTTCCAGCCCCCCCCCTCACCACTTCTCACTCCCCCTCTAAATATGTTACTCTATACACAGGCAACGCCGGCTCCTCTCCACCAGGAACCAGATAACTGCCGGACTTTCACAACACCTGGAGTGTCACAGATTAGCCAACACTGCACTAGAGCCTGGTATATATTATATACTATGTATAATATGTCATAGGACATAATTCAGGCCTCCGTACAGAGGAATATAAATGCTGGTACAGGATATACACAATGTATTGATTAGTTATATTTAATAATCCACAGTACATTACAGTATGTTATGTGTGGAAACTGTAATATGCGGGTGCACAGAAACACTTCACCATCCACTAGAAGATCCGTTACGTTACATTTTGTAACAACGTTGCCAAATGTTTCTCACTACTTTTTTTTTTAAAGATATTTTATTGAGTTTTACAATGCAGACAATGAGGGAAACAGGCAATACAGGTAAAACAGAATTGCAATGAAGTTTCCCTGTAATATAAGCAGCGTATTGTTCTTAATATGAAAATACAAAAGAAAATTTAGGAAGAGTTGGTGGAAGAGAGAAGAGAGAGGAAAGAGTAGGGATGAGAGGGAGAGGGGAAATCACCAGCCAAAGCGATAGGAAGAAATCTTTCCCACTTCTTGTTACACCGACGACTTTCCTCTGATTTATGTTATTTTCCAGCAAAAAGACAAAGTGACTGAATGTGGACATGGAATAAAGGGAACGTATTATACAGGAAGTGACAAGATAGAAACATCACAAGGAGATAAAGAGATCGCATGAATAATACACTGAAGTACAACTCGCTGGTCTGCCTCTGGCTGTGCTGGGACTTATAGTTCTACAGCTAGTTGCCTGTCTTTATGAACGTAGACTGGGAAATACATGAAGATGACAATTCTCTAAACAGGATATTAACATCCATGTTGGGTATATTGATTCACGTAAACATCTCCTGAGCATCTATCTGATGGTCACAAATAGTCTATACATTGGACCATGAAAAAACAACTAACTTACATTCCAAAAGTTATTGATCTAAATACTTCCTTTTGTGTCATAATTATACATACATACAATATGCGTGTATGCAGGATTAGTGTATATATATATCCTAATCCTGCACACACGCATGTTTTATAACTGTATATATGTATAACTATGACACAATTATATTTATATATATATAATTGACTAACCCTTTGATGCATGAAGAGGCTTGTACCTCCTTAGTGCTCCTCTGATATTAATAAGCAATAAGTACACTCACAAACATGGCAGTCAGCAGGATTTACATACCGAAGTGTTTATGGCAGACGGAAACGATCCACAATACTGGAGCTAACTACATTATTTTTTATGCTAATTACAGTTGCAGCTAATTTGCATGCTAATTTTCAGTACAAAAACTCTTTAAGGAGGAGTAAAGCAAGACAGCTGCGTGAAAGTCAAAGGGCTCCGTACACTCTGAAAATGACAATTTCAGTCCACGTATCAATCAACAGATTCGCATGAAACGCCAGAGAACCGTGCGCCTTCACGTGACAGACAGACTCAGCTGGGGCTCTGGGCCCTGATTACAATATTTGCTTTGTGGGATAATAGCGATCATTGATATCGTACATGCACTGACTTGCTGAATGTGCAGTATTATAATGTGTATTTCTGTATACCGCGCTCGCTGTGCGTTCTGTGCTCATTCCAACGCATTCAACAAGTGACTAATAGGTGCAGGCAAATGAAAATGTGACATTAAAGTGGAAACATCAGCTCCATAGAAAAAGATTTGGTTTATTTTTCATGGAGAGGAACCATAGAAGCACGGTCATGTTACAGCCGATCATATTGATTCAGCATTAAATCACTGGTGCAGCATCTGATGAGCGCACCGTAATGCTGTGAATGCTGCAATAAAGCACACTCCATCTGTATGTGTATATTTACTAAACTGCAGGTTTGAAAAAGTGGAGATGTTGCCTATAGCAACCAATCAGATTCTAGATGTCATTTTGTAGAATGTACTAAATAAATAATAAATGGAATCTGATTGGTTGCTATAGGTAACATCTCCACTTTTTCAAAACCCACAGTTTAGTAAATGTACCCCAAAGTCTTACCCGCCGCTCCTCCCAATAATCTCATGCAGCGTTTTGTTGGGTCAGTAATAACATGCCACCATATAATGCTGCAGACTTATCCTATTAACCTTTCTGACATTAGATAATGATACAGGATATATATATATATGTTACACACTATTTCCTTCTGGGTTAGAACATATGGTCAGCATCGAATAACATTATAAACAGACTTGTACCTTTAATTTCTCCAAGAAGTTCACTTGTGTTCAGTCGTTCCATCTTTTCCTTCCAATCCTTAGACAGCAGCTTCTCCACACACGTAGAGTCTGAGGAGATATAACGATGACACCTGCATTATAGCGGAACATAGTGTACCTTCTCATTTATAGTTATACACCCAAATAAAAGGATCATTTCACCTGAGATGATAATATATATATATATATATATATCTACACACACACACACACACACACACATATATAGTACCAGTCAAAAGATTGCACACACCTGACTGTACATATGTTTCTCATTATCTTATCCAGATTTTGATATAATGACTCGTGCAGAAATGCTGGGATGAGACTCTTAGACGCATGTAAATAGTGACGTTGATGCCTAAGTATGAATTTCTTTTCATAACGAACATTTTAATTTAAAAATGCACCTTCAAGAACTAGTTTTAATTTAGAACTTCATTGAAATTTAGTGGTGGAGAATAATTAAATTATCATTTAATATTATTATTTTTACAGAGCTATAACACTCATTGTTCAGTCTTATAGCAGTCCCAAATTCAACCTGTGATGGATCACAGAATAAATTTTATGTTTCATATAGAAATGTATTAAACTCCACAATCTTCATGTATCACTGTGACAGGAGCCCATATCACTACTCTGTGCTGCTGGGGGACCCTGCTCCTTCCACTATATAACTCTCAGTCTTTGGCTTCCTGCTGCCTCCATTCCCCTCCTCACATCATGTCACTGCCCCTGTCACATGTAGTCCTGTCCTCACTAACACATCACTCATCTCCTGATATACTCTGTGCTGCTGTGAACATTCTGATAATCCACTTGCCTAACATACTAAGCGCGGACAAGCAGGAGATGAAAACTGAATACAATTAGGTTTCAGAACCTAGTAAATGGACATTACAATATTCGTGTCTTCGTGACGTTTAATGAATATTCAGGTCATTTAACACTTGTTCTAAGAAATGACAACGGACAGTTAATGAGTCCTCTCTATTTCTGTCCTTCACACCCGTCTGGCGGAGATAATGGGTTAGTTACCTCCATATTCTCAGATAACTCTACATGATAAGCACAGGTAATAAGTGACACAATCAGGATACAATGTAGGAAACAAATGTATCAGCGTTTCTCCACATTATACAGATATAATATAATATGGAGCGACTCTGCTCAGTGATTTAATCTTTGTGCAATTCCCTGACCTCCGCTTTCTTCCCCAATCAAATAAGACCCCAAACCAGCCCCCCCTCATTCCAGAGCTCTCCAGTTTCATGTCGTTAGGACGAATGGCTACAATTACACAGCATTACCTGAAGTGGTTCCAACGTTCATATTTCTCATTAGGGATAATAAGGGAAAGGACTACATGTACACCCTATGAGACGTCTGTGCGATAAGACCCTGCGGGTGAGAACAGGAATATGGGGGGACCCCTCCAGATTGCTTGTGACTTGTGGTTTTACAGAGCTCACTGCTCATTAACCTGACTGCTGCTATTCCCATGGATAAATCTTGGGATAAGTGGGAGAAATAACCCAGGTAATCTGCTGCAATCACCAAGCATTAGGTCATGTCTACGTTACACCGGCAAACTCGCACCAGTCACCATGAACTCTAAAGCCTCATTAGCATTTCTACATCTCACTCTTAATTACTGACTCTGTTTGAACCGCTAGAAAATCATCCAGAATCCAATAAAAGGTTATTAATTTCCCCTTCTACACAAAATAAAACACGTTTCCATATAAATCACAGTATAGACCTGGGCTATTCACCCCGTGGCCCAAATAAGACTTTTAAGAGCATATTGGTGGTCACCTCTCGTCACTGTGTCCACAATGAAGCACGGGGCCATTCAGGAGCATACAATTCTCTATAATGTCAGTGTACGCTGTAACATTAGGATTTCCCTTCACTGGAGCTACGGGGCTCAGGCTGAACCCTGACAAACAACCCCAAACCATTATTCCTCTTCAGCTTTGGATAGGACGCGCTCCCCTGACTGCCAGATGGTGACGTGTGATTCACCAGCCCAGAGAGCAGGTTTCCACTGCTCCAGAGTGCGATGGACGCCCAAAGTATGAAGCTCCCAACAAACCGATCTTGTGTTGATGTCGCTTCCACAGGCTGTTTAGCACTTGAGCACTCTGTGGTCCCGTTCTGTAAGCGTGAGTGGCCTATTGGCTTTGCGGCTGAGCTGTTGTTGTTACTTGGAGGGTAGTGGTTATTTCTGGGCCGATTTGTGCTGATTGGGGTGGGACATATTCTGTCTGATTCCCTGTTGGGAGGTCTGCGTTCTACCGCTAATGTCTGACTATGGAGAGTGCACGGCTGGATGATGGATTTTATGTAACTGTTAGTAATGGCTGTGGCTGAAATGGCCAAACACACTAATTAGATAATTAGACGGAGGTCTGCATATATGTGGCCATGTAGTGTGCATTGGAGAATAAGAGAAAAGCATTACATTCTACATATAAATGTGATATTTATAATAATTCCATATACCAGACACTAAAATAATTAGAGTAGACATTTCCTTTTCCATCCAAGCCACTAACCCAATGATCAAGTGACTGCACAGCGGTGCAGCTTAACAGAGAATACAAAATAAAAATCAGCTATTACACACATCTACATTTTCCAACAGTCCCTCTAATTACATCAGCACAAACGAGTGCAGGTCACAAGCAATTACATAACGATCTCAGCAATGCAAACAATTATTATTTACCAAACATGAACTTAAAATAAAGCCAAATAGGATTCTGGATTTAAACAAGGTCATACGAGAAAAAGTTGATTAATATAATGAAATAAACTGATTTAAGGCTTTCAACTATGCCAGCTGCAGAAATCTGTGTATTCAAAGTATTTAAATAAGACAAATGTCACGCAGTTTTAATGAACACAAGGAAATATCTGTGAGTCACTGTAACTAATTGTGACCTTGAAGACACTAAATAGGATATTCTTAATTAAATCAATGACTGTAGTTTACATTTTAAGGGACACATTGTTCATGGCATATCTGTCTGTAATATTTTATTTCTGTTATCAAATGATGGAGTCCGTTCTGTGTCCCCCCGAAAAAACTGAGGCGCAATCTTGCGGGCTGTGATTGGAAGCGTTCCCGGGCGTTGTACGAATGATTGCCCGTGCGTTATCCCGCTACGCTGATTGCTGCTTTCATATTCCAAGGCCGTATTTGCAACCACAGAATCACTAAGTAGGTTTTAATTGCATTACATTTGCACAAGTTTTACTAGAAAGACAACACAGCTTGAACATGTTTTTGGGTAATATTTCAGCAGAAAAGGCAATTTATTTAGTAATTATATCTTTCAGCAAGCGAAGGGAAATTAAGGAGCTGTAAGTTGCGGCAGAGGGTATCAAAATACTTGTTATGCAACAAAAACAAAGAATCTAATTTTAACAATTAGGAGCACATGTTACTTTATGGGCGATGGCCTGATAACAGCGGAATCTTCATATAACCACCAATTACTGATACAACGTAACAATTTGTCCTGTAAAGGATATTATCAACTAATGAGACGCAGGCGGCTTTCTCCTTCCATTACAACAATTTAGTCATCTAGTCACAAATAAAATATTGGCCCTAGGCAACAAATCATTTACTTAAAAAAAATAAAAAAAAATCCGCCTAAACTCAGATTATCCACATGCGCTGTCAAAGCTTCCTGACGATGAAAGTCTGAGAGTGATGATGGCAACAATAAAAGTGACACTAATATGTCTATCTGTAACTTACATTTTACAGCAATTATAACATTTTATTTTATATCTAATTATGTATAGGATATTTCTTCATATTTTGAATTATTTTGTTTTGCCTTTTTCTTAATATACAAATAATTCATCTAACAATGTAAGTTCTACATTTACATGTGAAAAACAAAGATAAATAAATAAATAAAATAGATACAGAAATAATCTAAAAAATATCAATATGTGCATGTCTAAAATGGAGCAATGTTCTGCAGATCTCTAGAGAGGTCAGTAATGTAATAATCTGCAGAATATATCACTATGTATCTGTCAGGGGGTAGATGGGACAGAGCAATGTTCTGCAGATCTCTAGAGAGGTCAGTAATGTAATAATCTGCAGAATATATAACTATGTATCTTTCAGGAGGTAGATGGGACAGAGCAATGTTCTGCAGATCTCTAGAGAGGTCAGTAATGTAATAATCTGCAGAATATATCACTATGTATCTGTCAGGGGGTAGATGGAACAGAGCAATGTTCTGCAGATCTCTAGAGAGGTCAGTAATGTAATAATCTGTAGAATATATCACTATGTATCTGTCAGGAGGTAGATGGGACAGAGCAATGTTCTGCAGATCTCTAGAGAGGTCAGTAATGTAATAATCTGCAGAATATATCACTATGTATCTGTCAGGGGATAGATGGGACAGAGCAATGTTCTGCAGATCTCTAGAGAGGTCAGTAATGTAATAATCTGCAGAATATATCACTATGTATCTGTCAGGGGGTAGATGGAACAGAGCAATGTTCTGCAGATCTCTAGACAGGTCAGTAATGTAATAATCTGCAGAATATATCACTATGTATCTGTCAGGAGGTAGATGGGACAGAGCAATGTTCTGCAGATCTCTAGAGAGGTCAGTAATGTAATAATCTGTAGAATATATCACTATGTATCTGTCAGGAGGTAGATGGGACAGAGCAATGTTCTGCAGATCTCTAGAGAGGTCAGTAATGTAATAATCTGTAGAATATATCACTATGTATCTGTCAGGAGGTAGATGGGACAGAGCAATGTTCTGCAGATCTCTAGAGAGGTCAGTAATGTAATAATCTGCAGAATATATCACTATGTATCTGTCAGGAGGTAGATGGGACAGAGCAATGTTCTGCAGATCTCTAGAGAGGTCAGTAATGTAATAATCTGTAGAATATATCACTATGTATCTGTCAGGAGGTAGATGGGACAGAGCAATGTTCTGCAGATCTCTAGAGAGGTCAGTAATGTAATAATCTGCAGAATATATCACTATGTATCTGTCAGGAGGTAGATGGGACAGAGCAATGTTCTGCAGATCTCTAGAGAGGTCAGTAATGTAATAATCTGCAGAATATATCACTATGTATCTGTCAGGAGGTAGATGGAACAGAGCAATGTTCTGCAGATCTCTAGAGAGGTCAGTAATGTAATAATCTGCAGAATATATCACTATGTATCTGTCAGGGGGTAGATGGGACAGAGAAATGTTCTGCAGATCTCTAGAGAGGTCAGTAATGTAATAATCTGCAGAATATATCACTATGTATCTGTCAGGAGGTAGATGGGACAGAGCAATGTTCTGCAGATCTCTAGAGAGGTCAGTAATGTAATAATCTGTAGAATATATCACTATGTATCTGTCAGGAGGTAGATGGGACAGAGCAATGTTCTGCAGATCTCTAGAGAGGTCAGTAATGTAATAATCTGCAGAATATATCACTATGTATCTGTCAGGAGGTAGATGGGACAGAGCAATGTTCTGCAGATCTCTAGAGAGGTCAGTAATGTAATAATCTGCAGAATATATCACTATGTATCTGTCAGGAGGTAGATGGGACAGAGCAATGTTCTGCAGATCTCTAGAGAGGTCAGTAATGTAATAATCTGCAGAATATATCACTATGTATCTGTCAGGAGGTAGATGGGACAGAGCAATGTTCTGCAGATTATTAGCACAATAAAACAGTAATTTGACGTTCTAGAATGGTTCAAGCTTCAGGGATATATTAAAAGTTGTAATGTGAAATTTAGGCCTATAAATGGAATAAAATTACAGTTATATATAATTATCTGATAATTAATCCCACATTGAAATAAGTGGTTGTGATCTTCAGGTGATAGAATCTGCCCCAATGTCAGAGTGACATGAAACTGCGGATTATCAGATGACTATAAATCCACAGAGGGGTCATGTAGACAGCGAGAGGTCAGAGGATGAGAGGACGCAGCACCTGAGCGTTGGCTCCAATGCAGAGCGTGTGCTGAGAATAATTAAGATTTGTACACAGAGCATTCAATCAGCCCAGGAATTCACGGAATCCAGCTGACTGTTGGAGAACATGATAAGCAGAGTTATCACCAACATTCCTCTGTTAATACAGCCCAGATTCCCCAACCTACCTGCAGCCACAGCCCATTGTCTATTGTCTTACACGTCCTTTCCTTCCATTATTGTTTCTGTCTGAGGCACTTGCTGCACATTCATTATTATATTAACATGCAGAACGTGAATAATTGTGTTTTGCTGTTATATAAAAGCAGCATAATAACAATAATAATATCTCAGAAATATATTCGTAAAAAGATTGTGTTTCACTATCTGTGTCTGTAACATTTCTACTGCAGAGAATGAAATATTTCTTGTTTTCTGCTAGTAATATTATTATCAGGTCTGAAAGTTTTTTTCTGAAACAGTTTTCTGCTCATTTTCCATAAACATAACTGATGCTGTCTGTTCTCCCGACTCGTACAGCATCATTATCGGCACATTACCTAATAAGACCCTGTACCTGCGTCCAGCGACCGTTCTCTTCGCACAGTCGTAAAAATTATCTTCAACTGGTTTAAACGTTCTCATTACTGTCTATGAAATGGGACTGGGAGAGATTCCTGCCACACGTAGCTTTTGTTGGTGTTTTTATATATAGTAGGAACAGACATAAAAAGAAAAACTAAACGCAAGAGGATAAACGGGGAACATCAGAGCCCTTATTATTAGGACTTAATAAAGTGTGGCTGTCTGCGGAGGCCGATGTGTATAATGATCAGCGCCTTGTGCTTTCTATAGCTAATGAGTGAAGTATTTCTGCAGACATGAGATGCGCTCACACAGAGTTGTGTTACCACTGAGGCAGAGGACGGTGAGGTGGCGCAGGCTGCGCTGGAATGCAGGGAGCCTGCAGTATTTACATTGGATGATAAGTATTTCTGAGATGCTGCTGCCTCAGGCGTTCTGTGTAGAGCACAGATCCAGCTTCATATACAGAGGTGTAACTAATACCAGGAGGAAACCAGCACTGGCACCTGGTGTTTGTTTAGTGTTTCACTGTTAGACCTGTGTAACTTTGTGTGTATCTGTGTGTGTCTGCCCCCGGCAGGGTAATATGTGTGTGTCTGCCCCCGGCACGGTAATATGTGTGTATCTGTGTGTGTCTGCCCCCGGCACGGTAATATGTGTGTATCTGTCCCCGGCGGTGTAATATGTGTATATCTTCCACCTAGGTGTAATCTGTGTGTGTCTGCCCCCAGCAGGGTAATATGTGTGTATCTGTGTGTGTCTGCCCCCGGCAGGGTAATATGTGTGTGTCTGCCCCCGGCGGTGTAATATGTGTGTATCTGTGTGTGTCTGCCCCCAGCAGGGTAATATGTGTGTGTCTGCCCCCGGCAGGGTAATATGTGTGTGTCTGCCCCCGGCGGTGTAATATGTGTGTATCTGTGTGTGTCTGCCCCCAGCAGGGTAATATGTGTGTATCTGTGTGTGTCTGCCCCCGGCGGTGTAATATGTGTGTATCTGTGTGTGTCTGCCCCCGATGGTGTAATATGTGTGTATCTGTGTGTGTCTGCCCCCGGCTGTGTAATATGTGTGTATCTGCCCCCGGCGGTGTAATATGTGTGTATCTGCCCCCGGTGGTGTAATATGTGTGTATCTGTGTGTGTCTGCCCCCAGTGGTGTAATATGTGTGTATCTGCCCCTGGCGGTGTAATATGTGTGTCTGCTGCTGTGTATAACGGTCTGGACATTTTATCGCTAATATCTGACCATTCTCTGCTACTTTGTGGCCACTCTGCGCGTTTGGTCTGATGCTGATTGGCGCACGTTCATCTGCGCTCAGGGGTGACGCAGGGAGATGGCAAAGTAAAGAAAGCGCACGATTCATATTTGTAACAATATAGTATAATGCTAATAAAATAGTTCTGAGAGTGAAATAAATCACTTATTAAAAATTTCAGTACACCGTGAATTATGTATTTATAGTGTACGAAATTCATTAGCCTGGGTACGTTTGCAATACAGAGAATTATAAGGTGATGATTAATAGAGTAATAGCACTTCCAGTAATAATGCTCACCACAGGCACAAAGGGGTTAATTAACGTAGGATTTTCATTAGTGAAATGTAACTAAACTAAATATAAAAGCCAACATATCACATGCTCATCACAAGTCTCACTTATTACATGTAGAGAACTGTTACCAATGTTAGTGTCAGGGACAGTCCCAAGGTTTAAGGCTGCCCTGGAAATGTCCCAAATCTTTTCTACTTATCACCCGCACAATAACATTCCAGTACTAAGTTATACATAAAATGATGGATACGGTGACATCTGTAACAACAATTATTATAACTGTTACTATGTATTTATTAAACGTCTACAGCAGAGCTGTCCAAACTCAGTCCTCAGGGGCTACCAACAGGCCATGTATACAGGATTTATTTAACCCTGCACAGGTGAGTTAATCTATCTGGCTGGGTCAGTAATTATCCCACCTGTTTCTACAGACAGAAATCCTGAAAACATGAGCTGTTGGTAACTCTTGGGGACTGAGCTTGGACATGGGCACACAGGGACAATAATTTAAACCATATTAAATATAGAAACACGCTTGAGAAAATGTAAGTAAAAAAAAAAGTATAATGGTGGTATGACATTAAAATATGAACCCAAAGCATATTGTACACTGCAATAATCTATCAATATGTCTATACAAGACTTTACGGTGTAAACAAATGTCCTGGTTTCTGAGACCGACACTGCAGACATGGATTGTTAATACTGTCATCTCATTACATGGTCATTTATGGCCATTTATGTATATAATAGGTATATTAGTCTATACATTATATAGAATATTACTGTGTGATGTAATTATGCCCCTGCGGATCCTGGTGATCACTGACAGCAGAGATACTTTGTATCTCCCATTGTCTGAGCACACGGACATATTTACAGTAATAATTGTACTTTCTGCCTCCGCACATGCAGAAGCCAAGAATTACACATGCGCCCACAGTATTGTGTGTGTATAAATATTTCATTAACTTTTCAAATTGTCTAATCAGAATAAATTGCCATGTAATAAGTTATGGTAAGTTATCCAAATAGCAAATGCAGGAGGAGAGTATCGGAAGGTAAATATATTATGTACCGTTGGAGGTTGGCGAGATACAATTAGCGATTATCAGTGTGAATATATATGAATTGGGAAGATTTCCTGGAAAAATTTAAGATGCATATTTGTATTGTAATTATTTTTATTAATGTGATTTTCTATAGGTTGCTGGAGCGATGTTTAACCAGACAGAGACTGTCAGAGTCACATAACACTGAATACACTGATAACTGACATCAGTAATACAGTGTCATAGTCACAAATGGTTCTACTGACTGATCTGTGTGAATATTGTGTTTTTATTTTAAATTGTGTTTATTCAGATACCACAAATGAGAAGCAAGTTGTGTTTCTTGCAGGAATCAGACATATTGACCTATAAACTGCAACCATGTGAGGACATTACATCTAACCCTGGACAGATACATATTATATCTCCTCTGTAACTACATTTCTTCTATTTTCTTTATCTTACCTAAGTGCACCGGACCAAAACGTACTATTTAGTTTTGTGTGATCCTTTGATTCCGTCTCTGTAAATAATTTGATACAGAAACCGATCCTGACCATCTACCACAATGAGAATTAAGGTTCCAGCAATTGTATTTATGATGTATAATAATATGAAATGTTTTATTACCTCCGGGGTAAAGGGCCGCATGGCCATTCCTCATATAAATAATAACTATCATATTTAATATACAGGCACTATATGGCTTCCAGTCTGGGGCGACCATTCCCCATGGATGTTAATAGCTGTGGGCATTTCAAATCACTCCTGTTTAACGCCACGCTGCTTCATTGCATGATTAGACTATAAAATTGTGAATTATTTAAACAATGATGTCGATTAGATTTGACTGTGAAGTGATTGAATGTGTTGGCGAGGTTTGGCGCTACCTGGCACAAGTTGCTTCATTATAAGTAGGTCGGTCTTCTATCTTTCCGTCACATACAGAAAGACCCATCTGTATATCATAAAAGAAGATAAATGACTCTAGTCATTGTTATATGGATCGTGGGGTTTAGCACAAGCAGCTTTAATGCATTTAATGCACTTTTGTGGGTGCAGGAAACAGCATTTGCTATTAATTGCTGTACGTGGTAATATGGGCCTCAGAGTGACACTTTCTGGGTGTATAAATGTTGTGCTCAGAACAACTTGTTTGACACCAACCTAAAGAGAATTAAACAGATCTTCGGGGAGGAGGGTTCCCGGGTGTAATACTGAGGGCTGACTTTTAGTATGGAAAGTAAAGTTGATATCTAAACACTAACATATGGGGAGTTCTTATTAATGTGGAATGTTTATATCATGTGGGTCTTTAACTTGGGGGCTTGATATTGGTTTGCAGTGAATTATGTGAATCTGGGGTTCTATTATTAAATGAGAGAGAAAATAACTTGTGCCTCTTGTGAATTCTGATCACCTGGTCATGAGATGATGGAATCCCCTGAACATCTTACGTGACACCGCAGAGCATTCTGGGAAATGTGGATCTCACAGGACACAGAATTATATTCGTCATAATTTCAACATCCTGAAAGTACCATAATTACAGCCTTTATATTATTCTGTAGCGATCTTATTGGTGAATGTCTATCTGTGTGACAGCTGTAGTGTCACCGGGCGGGGATGGGGGCGATGGGGACCTGAGACGCTTCTGTTCTATCTGATTAGTAAGTACATCTTTCATACATTTTAGTTATAATCAATGTGTATCCTGTAATAATACAAGAGATTCAGTTGTCTATGGGGGGTCCGGGCGCTGATCTGATCAACAACAAATTCAAAAGTCTAAACTGCTTTATGCAGTAATCAATCAGAGCACAAAACACTGAAATCCAACAGAGTTTGTCTAAACTGCGACCAAATAACGTGTTAAATTTGAAATGTGTGTGACTGGGATTTATATATTACCCAATATGAAAATAAACTGAAATGATAATTTTATCCTTCATTGGGAAATACAAAGTGTCTCAGTGTCAGTCATAATGTCCTCAGCCTCACCTGTTCTACAATACCCCAAACGTCAGACCCAGGATGCGGATCACTTGGTCAGACTGGGGGAGTTTCAGTAGCTGCAGTGGGGGTCTATGATCCAGAGCCAGATGGCAAACGAGACCCTTATTACAGGCTTAGAACTGCAACGATCTTCCTTCGTCGGGTATCAATGAAACAATGAGGTTTGGCAAATGTGAGACACACAAAACCGATCGCATCAACTCATGATAAACATTTCCCACAGCCTGAACTGCACTTAACTCTTCACTCAACAAGGGAGCCGAGTACAGTAAATCTGTGGGGTCGTCCTCCCACCTGTGACACAACGTTTAGGAAGATGGAAGGATTGTTACAATTAGTTACAATTGGAGATCTCCCTGGAAAAACTTAGCCCCAGTTGCTGCATTTACAGGGTGATCTGTTTTCTTATGATTCTTCACACATCAGAAATAGGACCAGGTTTAGAATCTGATACAAGATAATAAACATTCTGATGATATCACATTATTTCATCTGTCTGTCACTGACGGACAGGTCTCATTTCCCAGCTGACATCATCTATATGAAGCGGGATCTAATAATATCCTGCACGTGGAGCAGAAGAATAAAACACTGATTTTACAGGACTTCAAACTAAGATAAGGACAGAATTAAAACCGATGTGTAATCCCATCTTTACTGATGTCAGAGGTGAAGGAGGCCGCGATGATGGCGCAGCCTGAATTAATATGATTCATTTAGGTTCAGACAGGAAGATGCTCATATGGAACTTAAGGTAACACTATGTAATTACTTCCTCTGGCTCTCTCCAATGTCACAGATCCACGTCTGTCCTGAACACGGACACCGGCTGTACATTATATATCTTATGCAAGTCCTCTGTGGGAACAATTATAATATAAGTGACATCTAAGCTTAGCTACACCCTGCACAATGTATATATATATATATATATATATATATATATATATATAAAAAGATAGATGGTTAGATATGAGAGTGATACAAATGATAGATAGACATATTGATAGACAGATAAGATAGATATACCAGTGACTCTGTATGGATGTACGAGGGTCCTGACTCACAAGTATATACAGCCAGGCCTGGTGGGGGCATCGTATAGTCAGCTATATAGTATTAAGGTTTCAGTAACAATGAATTATCTGGTATTGTTACACATCTGTTATAGGTGCCTGCACAGGATCTTTCATATCTTGTAGAATATTCACATTTCACAAAAAACTGAATTACTTCCAGCGGTCTGTAGTCAAAGTGAGGTAGATACATCTCTCTCTGCCTCATGCCTCCCTGATTGTTGTGAATTAATCGACTACTATGAATACCGGTTAACCCCACATAATGGCTGCTGGTGATTCACTTTAAACTTCCCTTAAACACAGATAAATTCCTAAATAGCATCCTGAAGACTTTTACAGTAACTGTGACCCCTGATGTATTCTCCATATAATTTCTGTAATTTAGAAGACTTTGCAGGATGCCTCTGTAATGCTACAGCGGTAACTCGGACCACAGATTATGTGTTTACATTTGTAGAAATAAATAGTGATATAAGAGGAGTGTGTAATGACCGTCACAGTACTGGCAGTCCAAGCTCACAGTTATGCGTGGAAGCTAGAACCTGAAGCTAGGACCTGGAGCTAGATCCCGGAGCTGAGGACACCAGAGCTAGAACCCAGAACTAAAACACTAAGCTGAGGATACTGGAACTCGATCCCTGAGCTGTGGACATCAGAGCTAGAATCCTGAGTTGATGATACTGGAGATAGAACCTGGAGCTAGAACCCAAAGATGAGAATACTGGAACTAGACACTAGAGCCAGAACCCAGACCTAGAATCCAAAGCTAAAAACACTAAGCTGAGGATACTAGAGCTAGAACACTAAGCTGAGGATACTAGAGCTAGAACACTAAGCTGAGGATACTAGAGCTAGAACACTAAGCTGAGGATACTAGAGCTAGAACACTAAGCTGAGGAAACTAGAGCTAGAACACTGAGCATAGTATACTGGAGCTAGAACCCACAGCTGGTGATAATGGAGCTGGAACCTAGACCAAGAAACTAAAGCTAAAACACTGAGCTGAGAATACTGGAACTAGAAACCGAAAACACTAAGCTGAGGATACTAGAGCTAGAACACTAAGTTGAGGATACTAGAGCTAGAACACTGAGCTGGGGATACTAGAGCTAAAACAATGAGCTGAAGATGCTGGAGCTTAAAGCCGGAGCTCAGGAAACTGGAGCTAGAACTCAGAGCTAGAACCTAGAGCCAAAACCCACACATAGAAACCATGACTAAAACACATAGCTGAGGATGATGGAGCTAAAACACTGAGCTGAGGATACTGGAGCTATAAAACTGAGGGGCCGATTTAAAAATCCACACGATGTGTCTCACGCATTTTTTTTTACAGAAATATCCCTAATTTCCGTTCACAACCCATAGGAGGTGCGAGCATAAATGAGTGTTAATTTTGACCGTAAAAACGATAAAAATGTGCAGCCGCGATGTTCTGAGAAATTTTGCAGCCAACTGAATTCCCCCCTGAGCTGCGGATACTGGAGCTAGAACACAGAGCTGCGGATACTGGAGCTAGAAGACGGAGCTGCGGATACTGGAGCTAGAAGACGGAGCTGCGGATACTGGAGCTAGAAGACGGAGCTGCGGATACTGGAGCTAGAAGACAGAGCTGCGGATACTGGAGCTAGAAGACAGAGCTGCGGATACTGGAGCTAGAACACAGAGCTGCGGATACTGGAGCTAGAAGACAGATCTGCAGATACTGGAGCTAGAAGACAGAGCTGCGGATACTGGAGCTAGAACACAGAGCTGCGGATACTGGAGCTAGAAGACAGAGCTGCGGATACTGGAGCTAGAAGACAGAGCTGCGGATACTGGAGCTAGAAGACAGAGCTGCGGATACTGGAGCTAGAAGACAGAGCTGCGGATACTGGAGCTAGAAGACAGAGCTACGGATACTGGAGCTAGAAGACAGAGCTACGGATACTGGAGCTAGAAGACAGATCTGCGGATACTGGAGCTAGAAGACAGAGCTGCGGATACTGGAGCTAGAAGACAGAGCTGCAGATACTGGAGCTAGAAGACAGAGCTGCGGATACTGGAGCTAGAAGACAGAGCTGCGGATACTGGAGCTAGAACTCGGAGCTAGAGACACTGAGCAGTCTTTGCCTTCTGTTTCATGGTATTGTATGTAATCTGTGTGATGTACAGTGCTGAGCAATGTGTTGGCCTTTATAATGATAATACTGGTTACAGTTTATAGTCTGTGTACAAAGTAGAAACACCCCATTACTGCGCCTGTGTTTCTGGGCTCATGCACCCCCTCGCCTCTCTAATCAGAAACATATCTATAAATAATTCTGCCAGCCGCACATTCCTGCTCACCAAAGCCTTGCCCACGCCAGGATAAAATGTTCATTTTGGCCACTATCAGACGTTGCCACAGAGTCTTGTTTCTGCGGTGGGATCTCGCTTTCACAGGACGTCAAAATAAAGAAATCAGCAGTGAATGAAAATAGCTGAGCTGTCTATGAACCGCTACATTGAATCTATAATGTAACCTATGGAAATGTAAAGACACATTGTACATGTCTGAATGCAAATCATGCATTATATATCCGTGTATTATGATCACAAGTTCATCACAGAAACCTTAATTTCATACAGTAAATTGCACTTATCAGAGGTAATTTGGCAGCTTGCGGAGGATAACGAGACTTGTAGTTCAGAAATAAATCATTTTTGGCTCAGATAAAAGCCAAGGATTATTCTGTAGTGAGTAATAATAGAGATTTTATTCTCTATTAAATATCACAGTAACAAGGTATATCGGATTTCATGCCATCGACGCTCAGTAATGAGACGACTTCAATGAAAATAAATACAGTTCTGAAATGATTTCGCTCCCTTCAGTAGCCCAGAAATGGAAAGTATAGGCATTACTACAAATACAGTAATCGCTGTGTCTTTCCTTCTATTACAAACCTGAGGCTGCTCCGATCTTGTAGGAAAATGTGTTTACTTTGCAAAACTGGCAGAGATCACCTTTGTTCATCTGTTACAAGAACCACAAGGAACCACATACAGGGCTGTAAAGTTTTGGCTGAGGTTCACTCGTTAACCCGTTCATTGCTAGTGGGACCAGCACAGGTATGCAATGTGCTGCGGGCACCCGAGCTGGGAAAGAGTTAAAACAGCTGTCTGATTTATTACCCCGTCCTACACACCACATAATTACTGAAGGTTTGTGTATACTGCTTTATAAAGAGCTGAGTACAATCATTCTCTTGTAATTATGACCTTTAGATTAAACATGGTACAATAAAATGTTCTTTAACGCGCTGTCAGGATCTGTTATTACACGCTGCGTGCTAAAGTACATCGCCGTTAGTTATAGATTACACACAATGCCTGATTCTGAAGTCACTGAACAATTAGTTGCAGGTTAACAACAAACATAATTACTTCAGTTTAATTGGTTACAACAAGTTACGCTGATTCACGATCAGAGGGTTGGATACCTGCGGACAGGAACAGTCTCCATCAGGTGACACTTGGGGGATACTCTGCGCACAGAGGGAGAATTTAGTATAACAGTTCATTTAAATGGAAAAGGTCAGATAGCTAAAAACAGCCAAAGTAACTGAGTTTGGTAACAGAATCTCATTCCATCCGGAAGTTTCACTTTCAGCTTTTGAATATATCTTATGAGAGAGGAGACTGTGGGTTAGATGTACTAAGCTGCGGGTTTGAAAAAGTGGAGATGTTGCCTATAGCAACCAATCACATTCTAGCTGTCACTATACTAAATAAATGATAACTTGAATCTGGTTGTTATAGGCAACTTCTCCTTTTCAAAATCGCAGTTTTGTAAATATACCCCTTGTGTCACCTCAGCGGTTTATACACCCGTTCCACTCTCTAATAATGTCTATCGCCCGCTCACCCCCAAACTCTCGGGGACAGTGATGGCCAATCCTAACGCGCAGATTCATGTCACATGAAGATTGCGCTGCGAGTCTGAAGCGTGTGAGTAACCGTCTCAGGACGGGTTATAGCTATAAAAACATGTAGGCAGGAAACCTGTCAAAACACGAGCTGATGACAGATATCCCCAACATTTACAAATATTCCCCCAAATGGCAGAATGTGCTTGTTTTATATACCGGAGTTTCTATGTCCCAAGTGACACTTACCTTACTGCGGGCCCTTAGATAGACTACACCCCCTCTTTACCTAATAGTCATTTGCAGAAACCTTTTATAAATGCCCCTAATTGTCTCTAAGAAACCTTAAACTAATACAATTATTTAAAGGATACAAAGGAAATTATAAACATTATAGGCCTCATTCATTAAGGAAAGCAAAGCCAAAAAAATAGTAAGTTTGCACCTTGGCAAAACCTTGTTGCATTGGAGGGGAGGTAAATGTATGTGATGGCAGATATATAGTTGGGGTAGGACATGACCTAGATCAACTTTAATTTTCAATCTAAAAATAAAGCTATCAAGTACGTGAGCTACATGAAAAAACAGTCAATATTTAACTTATTTGCAAAATAATAAACTAATTTGCACCCCTTGCAGTGTAACATGGTTTGTCCAGGAGAAAACTAACTCATTTTTTGCCTTACTTTCCTTAATGAATCAAGTCCATTGTTCAGAACTCTAGTCCGTACTAAGTGGTGTATTTAATATCATTGTTCTTACAGCTTGTAAATAAAAAGCGTTTTACCACACGTAGCAGCCGTAAGGCACAGCGCGTTTCTCTTCAGGAGCAGGAAGTTACCAGTGCAAAGGAAAATTACTTCCCCAAATTAAAACTAAGTAAGACGGTATGTGTGTTAATGAACTGCAGGAATGTTAGACTGAGGAGTCTTCATTCACCATTTCCAGTAACCAAAACGTAACAAACCCAGATTGTTATAAATTTCCATTTTATTCTAATCCCCCTCGTTTTGTATTTCTCGTCTTGGGCAGAAGTCTATTTGTGGGGACAGAAGATAATGGAAGCGTTCCACAGGCTCACTCTGATGGTGGCAGGGCTGCGAGACTGGATTACCTCTAATAGATTTACAGCAGTAAATCACTGACACACAAAGTGCGCCTGAAACACAAGATCTGCGCCAAAATGTTTCTAAGTGAAACCAAGGTTTGTTTTAGAAAGCATTAATTTTCCTAGAGTACAAACGTGATTTATTTTTCACAAAAGCTCTTGAGCTTCGCACTTTCCTGACAGTTCTCCTAAAATCTCCTAAACTCCAAAGGTTTGTATTTTCCCAGGCACGGAGTTAATCCACGTTCAGTGTATCTGCCGCTGACTGCCGAACATTTCATATGGCAAATATTTGCCTGGAGATGGATTGTAAAAGATCTTCAAATAATCTCACAGTAAGAACATCATCTATATAAATATAAGGAGAGGGGGGTAACTCACGGCTGCTTTATATATCCGACAAGATACAACCAGCGTAATAATGGACTCGATGGTACAGAAAATATAAATCATATCAGGGACATAAGAGATAAATGGGGAGGGGCAGAAGAGTTTATATATACTTATAATACGATCAATAAATAGGGATTCACTGATTCTTTTATTCTGAACATCAAAACCTTTTATAGATTATTCTATGGACAAAATCCAAACTTTAATATTAAAGCTAAGATTTTATTTTCTAGATTTCACCTGATTATCTGTAATTTTATCTCCGTGATACAGTAAATCAGGATTCTGACTCCTAAGGATTAGACCAAACCCAGATCCTGCCGGAGACTCTGCATTTATCCGAAGCGGACACCAGATCTGTGTCCCTATAGCTCTGTGTACAGGTTGTTTCCTATACATTATGTCGCTGGGTACTCTCTGCTTCTGGTTATACAATATTACAGGCAGCTGGTCTGACGGCAAAGAATCACGTTCCTTCTATAAATGATTTAATTAGATAGCAATGCCAAGGTGACCGACACTCTCATGTACTAATGATTGTGAAGGCGCTGGGCCACGGTGAGAACACAATTACAGGTTTACCGGTAAAATGAGGAGTATAACTAAACAACATAGAACGACTGTGAAATACTCTACACTTGGGGCATTTTGTTTGGCATCAATTGTGCTGATTTCTATATATGTGGCTCACAAGAAGATTATTACCAAGATTGTAGGGTGCTGCCACAATCACATTCCCCCTGGCTTCTTATCATACCGGGGTTACCCCCACCTTCAAGAAGGCGTTAGAACTATTGGCTTTGGAAATTCACCATAAATTTAAATAATAATAACAATAATAATAACAATAATAATAATAATAACAATAATAATAACAATAAAATAATAATAATAACAATAAAATAATAACAATAATAACAATAAAATAACAATAATAACAATAAAATAATAATAATAATAACAATAAAATAATAATAATAATAATAATAATAAGCCATGTTCTGTTAATAAAACAAAACAACTTTAACATTTGCAGCAATGTAAGATAACTGAAGACATTTCCACATCGGTGACATGATTTTTGGATTGTTTGGTTAGAATCTGACGGGAGCAGCATCCTGATTTCTAAATGCAGAAGAACAAGTTGCTGCACCTGACTCCTTCCTCTTGAAAGCTGCACATCCCCCATAATCAGTCTAGATTGTAAGCTCTTCAGGACCAAACCCTCTTTCCTCATGTATCTCACATTTATTTGTGCTAATGAATAAATGATACATATTGTAACCGGTGCTCTAATAAAGGAATCTCCACTATCCCTACAATAGATACAAGGTGACTTTCCTGCTGGTTCCTGGTTGGTCGGTTCTACCTATGTCACTATATCGCCGCCGTACGGTGAGGTACAGCGACATGACGTCACATTCAGACAACAGAAGTAGGACAGAGAGAACACAGAAAAACCTGTGAAAACGAGAAGAGACGCAGCCCGAGCACATTGTCCCCACATGAATGAATATATTCTAATCAGCGACTCAATAAGGAAAGGAGAGAGAATGAAAGAACCAGGACACAAAACGTGTTTTGTCATTTGTGATGAAGTTATAAAAACAACAGACATTCAATATGCCAAGTGTTCTTCAATCCGTCATAATCACAGCCTTATTGAAGTGAGGACAAAGAGGAGCTAATTGCATAGGAGCAATCTCAATGTAATAGGTTATATAGCGCGGCGCGGCGGCACAATGCCACACAACACAACACTCCTTGTATACGGCAGAATGTCAGCTCTCATTTTCAGGCAATTACCTTCTTTCTTGTCAACAGTTTTAATAACCTCCATCATCTCTAAAAGACTTTTGCTTCAGTTAAATAATTTGCAGCTTTTTAATATGCAAATGTGCTTGTTCGTATGCATGGGTGAAGTGGCTGCGATACTTCAAATGTGTCAGTACAATATGAAGCACCTGCACCTCCAGAAACATGGATTTAATTGACACCTAATACTATTCATTATTCCACTTACTGAGCTCCTTCTATTAGTCACCTGTAGATGTGGCCACCGGGAGCCTATAAATAGGGGGATCGGTATTAGCCAAATCTGGGCACCACCAGGTAACAGAACATCTGGGATAATATTACTTAATAAGCAGTTGTATTCCTGCCGCCGCTGCAGCTAATAGCACCGAAATAAAATACAAACATTATTTTACTGCTTTTCCAATATTAAGAAAAAAATGTTAAATACACTGAGAAGTTCTGTGGTTCTCTGTACGGCGGAGATGGCGACAAAGATATAACTATACGTAACAGACACAGATCATTGTCTCTTGTTCTTCATATTACAATGTATCCAAATTCTACATTATGTCCTCTGCTCTTCTCTGACACATCCCATAAATAGTAAGCAATGTATTAAATATCACAGGATACGAACAGATACTGAGACTCACATCCATCACCCAGGATAAGGGAAGTGGTACTGTGTAGCCATAAATACATACAGAATAATACACATACTAGGATCTACATCCATCACCCAGGATAAGGGAAGTGGTATTGTGTAGTTATTCATACATACAGAATAATACACATACTAGGATCTACATCCATCACCCAGGATAAGGGAAGTGGTATTGTGTAGTTATTCATACATACAGAATAATACACATACTAGGATCTACATCCATCACCCAGGATAAGGGAAGTGGTATTGTGTAGTTATTCATACATACAGAATAATACACATACTAGGATTTACATCCATCACCCAGGATAAGGGAAGTGGTACTGTGCAGTTATCTATACAGAAAAGTAACAAGCATTGAGAATAACAGCCAGCATTACTCAAGTAGATCGCAGTAGGACAATATTAAAAGAGGGACTGTGTCCCAGGGACAATTCATCATAAATCAGGATATTGTGATACTGATATAGAATATTCCCAGTGTTGCTGATTTGTGTCCTATTCTCGGCCTCCTGCTCTCATCTCTCCAGGCGGAAGCAGGTGAGAATAGTTACATGGTAATTCTCATAATTATGGGAACTGTCATCAAATCAGCCGGCGCAACGCTGAACGCTCCATTACCAGACTCCTGGGCTGCAGATGTGATAAACACTGTGCACACTTGTTGCACAATTATTCATCTCATAAGTTTTTCTGTACGGCTTAAATATTTTTGGCAATAAATGACGTATTTTAAACATTTTTAGAACACTTTCATAAAACTATTCACTATTCCATATTATTTTCCTATAAATACTTTGTAGAACATACAGTAGGTTAGTAAATAATGTAATGTGGAACAGCGTCATTGCCGATCAAATTACCATGAAACCGGTCTCTGACGTCATAACGTATCTCAGACATGAAACGTCTGTGTTCACCGGGATTAGGTCCAGTAACGTGATCTATGTAACATCAGCCTAACGCCAGAGATACCTCCTGTATTCAGCAAACTGCCGCAGTTCACGTTACTCCCATTCTGGACCTATTTTATCAAGATCCAAAATGCTAAAACTTTTCCGATCTTGACCCCGACAGCTAACGCCATCTGAGATGACCTACGTCAGTCCATCCTATGGGGAGAGAGATCTTCCTCCTATCACTAGTTGTCCTCTGTACCTGCCCAGTGCCCCGGGCGGGTCAGACCTGGAGGTAAAGTCACAACTTTACTATAAAGTAATCGACGGGCCAGGCTCTAACCGGAGCCGCTCTCCAGTTCATCAATTTTAATAAATAGCCATGTTAGTTCATTTCTTATTACTGGGATAAGAAATGATAATTAATGTGCAGAAAATGCTGTAATATCACAATCAGTATAATGCAGGAGGAGGAAGTGACATTGGTGACTTCCTCTTGTTCCTGCGGTGAAGTGTGTGTGACAGGGCCGCAGACACACAGAGTGCTCCCCACAGACCCACATCCCCATCCCGCCCCAGTCCCCTGGAAGCGAAGGGCTCCATGCTCAGTGTACGCTGTAATAGAGGGGTTGATTTATTAGGCAATATTTTGCTTAAAATCCCACAAAAATAGCAGTTTTCGGGGATAACCACATTTTAAGTATACTATTCATTTATTACTAGGGGATATCTCTGATATCTGCTGTGGTTCCACTGCTACCCGTAGGCTTCTATTTGGACTGCTATTCTTTATGATTTTCTGATGCTGGTGTCGGCCATTGAAGTCTATGGGGAGAGCATTGTAGTAGAGGGATCTGCAGGTCCCCACCTCACCTTTATGATAGGGACCACAGAGGAGAATCCAGACAGGTAAACTGTAGTGTTCTCAGCGGCAGCCGTTTATCAGGACTGCTGGTCCAACAGAACAACTTTGAATAAATGGTCGTTATCTTTCGTTCCTGATCATTGCGATAAGGAATAAAAATGATTGTGCCAAAAAAACAGTTATATTTAAATATGCCCCATAACTTGGCCAAAACAGCCGAAGGTGACAAAGACAGTCGCGTAGGACATACGGATGGGGAACGTCAGGTGTAAGTGCTGCAGGATCGGGGGATAACACCGTCATTTTCTCAATGAATCTGGAGCCAGAAAGTGGACAGGAAAACTCATCTCTGTCCCCAAATTCAAACTCTCTGAGCCGAGAGTTGGCAGCTGTCTGCACAGCTGGTGAACGGGATTAATGTCAGAAGAAAGATATAAAGCGCCACATATGTCCAAAGCCTGCGGTGCTGGGACTGTACCCCCGACAGGAGAGCATGTGTACAGCTGGAGAGCACCCACAAGGTCATCCTTACATAACGGGAGAGGGCAGAGGACGCTCCTATAGGAATACAGAGACGTAGTGATAACATCTCACACAATCACATTCACAGAATAAAATACTCCAGAATTAGATAAAGACCAATAGATGATTTCTCACCATCTCTCTGCCCCTTTCTGGCACATCTTGGGTACAGGTAACTAGAAATGTGGCGGAATAAAATGGGGGTGAGGGGTATATAAGTGATAGTTTGTACACACGGGAGTTGGAAAAACACTAGAGTGTTAGAAGCGCATTCTCAGCGCCCTCCTGCAGCTTTAGTGTTCTTAGGGGTAGGTTTACTAAAACTTTGGAAAAGGAAAATCAGAGATGTTGCCAACAGCAACCAATCAGATTGTAGCTATTGTTTTCTAGAATGTATGGGATAAATGATAGCTACAATCTGATTGGTTGCCGTTCGCAACATCTCCACTTTTCCTTTTTAGACGACTTAGTAAATCTACCTCTTAGTGTAAGGAAGGGAGAAGCTTCGTGAAATGTAATTAGTAGGGTAACGCAGCGCTCAGCGTTGGAGAGCACCAATATATTGTACCGAGCGCTAACGCTAGTGAATGCTGCAGGACGCGGAAATACGGATGTAAAGTGCTCAGTTATAGTCACATTATCAGCATCAAAGCACGTTTAATAAGCTATAAGAATATAAAATGACTGTCTGTACGAGGCCTAATATAATGTGTCTAGTTCATTTGTTTTACCTTCTGATTAAACCCCAGTAGCAGAGAGAGGACACTGTGAGAACATATAACAGACCAGTTATAGGGAAATACGCTGATTCGGCGTATAGGTAACTTCCAACAATCACAACTGATTTGTTTTACATTTATTTTTGGTCATTAAGATATATAGAGATTTATAAAGACCCCGTTCTGAGAATCTGGCAGTAATCTGGACCCCGCTGGTATACCGGCCGAATGAGCGATTCTGGAGGACGGGTGTAATAGGGATGGCGGCGATATGTGTGTCGTCTATGCCGATGACTATTATATAATGATATACTTACACCAGACCTGTTAGTGTAGATCCAGTATATATATATATATATATAATATGTCATATCAGCATCAAGGAGGCTGATCGGGAAGTTATAAATATACTCCAGAATTAACGGTATACTCTGTGATAGCGACACTTTGAGAACGTTTATATTACTCTTAATAATAACCTTTTATAGGTATGAATGGTTGAACGCACAGAACCACAGTATATTGAGCGCCAGGATAGAGCGGCGTCTCCTGCCCGAGGAATAAACAGGTACCGGCCCTTTAAGCATTAAACAGAAATCTTTCCTTTACTTGTTTATACAACCCGGCATACCTGACGTTCCAGCTAATCTGTAGCTTCAGGAAATGTTAATAAACACACACAGTGTGCAGCTAACAAACAGGTCTGTATCACTGCCAGTACGGCCTGACTGTCATATCCGTCCCTCAACAGGTCAGGTCTCAAGGATATCCCTGACAGAGCACAAGAAGAACTCTACTCAGAGCAGCATTTCTACATTCACCCCCCTCCCGCTCATCCCATCAGATGACCCGGATTCCCAGTAACGGTGCAATCCTCTCCTGGGTGACGTTAGCAGTTGTCTGATAGATAATGAGAATCCCGCATACAGAACAGAAGTAGTACAGTGCAGAATAAAGACACCGGCATACAGGAACGAGAAGTGTTACTGTGTGAGCAGATACTGGGAATTACATCCAGCGTACAGAACAGAAGTTGTACTATGCAACTATTCATATATAGAGAATATGACAAATACTTCGATTAATGTCATCATCATCACCATTTGTGTATATAGCGCCACTAATTCCGCAGCGCTGTACAGAGATCTCACTCACATCAGTCCCTGCCCCCATTGGGGCTTACAGTCTAAATTCCCTAATATACACAGACAGAGAGAGAGAGAGAGAGTAGGGTCAATTTGATAGCAGCCAATTAACCTACCAGTATGTTTTTGGAGTGTGGAAGGAAACCGGAGCACCCGGAGGAAACCCACGCAAACACAGGGAGAACATACAAACTCCACACAGATAAGGCCATGGTCGGGAATTTAACTCATGACCCCAGCGCTGTGAGGCAGAAGTGCTAACCACTGAGCCACCGCGCTGCCCTTGATACACTAAAAAAGAAGTGTTACTAAGCCACTATCCAAGTAGTTCCAAGTCTGTATAAGTGTCACCCCCAAGTATAAGACTATGACACCCGTCCCTGTATAACGTAACCCAGAGAGGCGGCCATGTAACACAATAAAGTTACTATAAATACACTTCTTGCGATATACACCAGACAGATAGTAGGAGACTGTATAGAGATGCAGCAGGGCTATGTCTCTATATCTATATATCTTTATATATCTGCATCAGTAGCTGCACACAGCACGGACCCGCTCCAAAGTATAAATATTTACACAATTTATACAGCAGGAATATGGGGGATCTGGGTGGAGATACCATCTGTATATACAGATATTTACAGGTGTTTCCCATATAAAACATTATTACAGTACACGTCCCTCGCACCCCCAGACCACATTCACAATATCGGATCATTAGTAATATTATCTGCATGACTATAGCTGACAATGTAATGTAAGAGGAACAGGTAACGCACATTGTACGATGGACAACCCATAGACCATAGGGAACAGACAATGGCTTTATTTCATATTTGTCTACCTTTTATACATTTAGATCCTGAGGGCAGGTCCATGGTGTAAGAGGGGGGGGGCGTAACGACACGATTCGCAGTGAATGAAGACCCCGAGAAGCAGGATCCCGGAGGCTCCCTCTCCTGGGAGAATTCCCTAGAATTCGGGAGTCTGACAGAGTGGGGAGTAGGGATGTAACAAGTCCTATGTCCATATAACAAAGGTATCTGACACTGTGATTTTCTGTCTTATTTCTCAGCCAAGGAATCCGTCTATAGAGCAAGATGTAGGGAATGGAAACGGCATAAAATATTGGCTCTCACAGTTAGAGGGAGTGGAGGCAGCCGGATAATCTTAGTTTCAATTTCTCTCTCCCAGTTAATAGCAGATATTCATTAGGACCCACAGGACATAATAAATTATAATAATTTCAAACAAGAATTAAATTACTAGGTACCTTGTGAAAGAGCCATTTTTCCCCTAAGCACCCTATAATCTAACTGTCACTTTCACAAATCTCTTCCCAATCAGCTCCTCACAACACCCTCCTTTATTCATCTATGTTAAATTAATAAAAGGTGCGAATAATGCTGACAAAATTCATCATTATTGCTCATGTAGATTTGGTAAATTATAAGGCAATCTAAATTGTAAAAAATGAACGGAGGTTACCATTAGCTTTTTATAAATAAATTTGTTCAGGGCCAGGTATGTGGCGAATTTTACATATAAATGATTTGTTTCTGCCTGATGGAGCGCGCTAAACTTTACGTGTCACTCAGAGAGGGCGTGATCAGGTCGCCGGTCTCGTACTAGAGGCACTTTGTGTCTCTAGATGATGGGGAATATATCACAGGATATATATACTTCCAGACATTACTGAGTTAAAAGGTCTTAAATGGGTCACTGCGCTGCACTACATGCTTCTCTACCAGTGGGGCAGACTTAACAGATGCCCCAGGAGGCCCCTGCACCGCGGCCCCAGGAGGCCCCTGCCCCGCGGCCCCAGGATGCCCCTGCCCCGAGGCCCCTGCCCCGCGGCCCTAGACTGCTCCTGCCCCGCGGCCCTAGGATGCCCCTGTCCCGCGGCCCCAGGATGCCCCTGCCCCGCGGCCCCAGGATGCTCCTGCCCCGCGGCCCCAGGATGCCCCTGCCCCGCAGCCCCAGGAGGCCCCTGCCCCGCGGCCCCAGGAAGCTCCTGCCCCGCGGCCCCAGGATGCCCCTGCCCCGCAGCCCCAGGAGGCCCCTGCCCCGCGGCCCCAGGATGCTCTTGCCCCGCGGCCCCAGGAGGCCCCTGCACCGCGGCCCCAGGATGCTCCTGCCCCGCGGCCCCAGGAGGCCCCTGCCCCGCGGCCCCAGGAGGCCCCTGCCCCGCGGCCCCAGGAGGCCCCTGCCCCAGGAGGCCCCTGCCCCGCGGCCCCAGGAGGCCCCTGCCCCAGGAGGCCCCTGCCCCGCGGCCCCAGGAGGCCCCTGCCCCGCGGCCCCAGGAGGCCCCTGCCCCGCGGCCCCAGGAGGCCCCTGCCCCGCAGCCCCAGGAGGCCCCTGCCCTGCGGCCCCAGGAAGCTCCTGCCCCGCGGCCCCAGGATGCCCCTGCCCCGCGGCCCCAGGAGGCCCCTGCCCCGCGGCCCCAGGATGCTCTTGCCCCGCGGCCCCAGGAGGCCCCTGCACCGCGGCCCCAGGAAGCTCCTGCCCCGCGGCCCCAGGAGGCCCCTGCCCCGCGGCCCCAGGAGGCCCCTGCCCCGCGGCCCCAGGAGGCCCCTGCCCCGCGGCCCCAGGAGGCCCCTGCCCCGCGGCCCCAGGAGGCCCCTGCCCCGCGGCCCCAGGAGGCCCCTGCCCCAGGAGGCCCCTGCCCCGCGGCCCCAGGAGGCCCCTGCCCCAGGAGGCCCCTGCCCCGCGGCCCCAGGAGATATTATACTTATTGTACTATATTTGAATGCATCTGGCTGCACCCGGCACCGGTGCTGGATGAGGACTTGTTCCACCTATATACAAACACAGACAACACAAATATACTCGTCTTACAGTAACTCATGTCAGTCTTCAGCTGAACATAAATGAAATAAAATGATCATTATCATCATTCAAATTGAGAAATTGTAACAAAATGTTCAAAATGGACAGATCTACAAAGCATCAATTTACCGGAATGAGTCGCCACTGGCCGGACGCTCTGCGCGGGCTTCGGATTTAAGACACTTAAGGGGAATATACATAATTCTGGAGGATACAATAATCACCCAATGATATTTCTGAATGACCAAACTGAACATTTTATAACCGGAAAATAAATTGTTATACAGCAAGTTTCACCTTCAAAGTACAATCACACAGCACATGCCAGTGCTCATGGATATCCCTGGTTTATTACCAAACCCAAAAGAACAATAACAGTCTGGCCTGTTACTGAGACACCGGAACATAACTAAATATTATGAGATAAAAACTACCTTATTCTCCATCATAAAATCCCATCACTGCCTGAATGAGGCAATATAATATCTAATAAATAAATGACATAGTGAATAAGCCTCTGCATCCCTTTCTCCTGTACAATAAAATGTTGAATTGAATGATGAATGTGGACAGAGACTGATAATATTTATAGGGTGAGAACAGATCACAAACGTTACCTGGTAGAACCTCAGAACTACCCCCTGGTAGAGATTTACCCCCTCGGGGGGACCACTGTGACACCCAGCAAGGTGGCCGCAGTACTACTAAGGATACTGAGCGTGACGGCACTTGGTGTAGCGCAGGTTCTTGGTAATCCATGGCTCAGTGTCTTGGCTGCAGCTATATGTACAGGGGCCAAGATCTCAGCGAGGAGGCGACAGAGAGGATCGTTTGATTCCATGGCCGTATGATGACAAACTATGTCCAACAGCCGTTAAACGTGGAGAACAAGGCAGTAAATGTTATCACTGTGAAAAGGACGATGACTTCAACATCACACTAAGGGGGAGATTCAATTCAACAAAAGGTATCACTGGAACATAGAGACAGAGGCCACGTTTAGGATGGAATCTCCATGTACCATAGAGGTGATGTTTGGTGGCATCTCGATTATGATTGAATCTCCCCCTAGATGTCAGAGCAGGTGATACGATACAGGCCTCTATACTCTTATAGACAGACTACATACATACATTAGTAGTTGTTCCCTGATAACCTTTCATACGCAGAATAAACACCAGGTCTGTGGACTTTTACAAAACATCAGAGCCCTGCAAATGTCACCGGCTAACAATAAAAGTCAGTTTCTGAAGACCCAACAATCTCCTGCAACTTAACATTTCATAAAAACATAAAGCTGCCATTTATATCATATTGATCCCGCGTTCCACCTCTGGTTCCCTATTTTATTCTAGAATGAGCAGTGCCATGCATTATTTATCCCCCCGGAAGGGTTTGGGGGATACTGGGAAGCTGTGATATCTTTTGTCAGTCTGGCCAGATGCCCGCAGAGTGTTTAATGTGTGCCCACAAGACGGCATCAGGTTTGATTGGCAGGGAGCAGAGTGTGGCTTTTGATGGTACGATCTAACAAGCCGTTCCAGCTCCCGTCTTGTTGGCGTGATGGCTCCACATAACCTATTCACACAGAAGTGCCAAGCCGCTGCTTTACGATTTGGCTGCGGTCTGGCTCAGTGGGGGCCGCACTGGAGACAAGCAGGTTGTATAGATGAGAATTGGGCAGCGAGACACGGACGCCATTAGGACAGGATACAGAAGCCAGTGATGTGATGTGAGGCCAAGGCAAGACACTTTCGGGGATTCATAATCTGACAAGTGAAATAAGGATCAGCAGAGCCCGGGACGCAGGGTCAGGAATGAGCAGTGACAGATTGGACCCCTTCCACCCACACAGACCCCCTGCTGCACTCAGACCTAGTCACTCTTCTTACAAAAGTAATGCTGGAGAAAGTTCTTTCTATACAAATATATCTAAATAATGGATTTAACCCGAAATTAGAGGCACCCACAACAGGCATCCACCAGAGATACAGTGTATTCATATTATTATGTCAGAACTGCTTCCTGGTTCCCTAGTACAAGTCACTGACTTGAGTCAATAAACTGCACTGGTCTCAGCTACGTACTTGACATCGGACTGTTTACCCTCCAATCTGTCTGCAGAACATTATTAGCAAAACGACAGTGAATCATCATTCTGATTATTGTACAATTTTCTGCTCTCAGTAAATGGGGACTGATGTCAGTCAGGGTAACATTTCTATTATTCACTTACATATAAGAATTATTGTCTCCTGGTGTTTTATGTCCTAAACTTCTGATCCATTGTCAGTATGTGTATATATCGTTCCTACTTAATATCACTATATGTCCTTACAATATCCAGTAATGGGAACATGAACATATCCCTGCAAATTTCTGACAAATGTGATCCAAACGCGCTAATTCTAAACTCTCCAAAAGCTCCAATCAAAGCTGATCTGACAGCTGAACCTCGCACCTCATTCTGTATCTTGTGATGTTACTAGAATAATGATGTCCGTCATGTGAGGGGCACACAGTCAGTGCAATGTGTTAAACGCACACATCTCACCCTGTACTGAGCCTCGTACCTCAACCTGCACTATCAGGCTTATTGACTCTATTGCCAGATATCCTCCTCCTGTGCGCTGACAGATGACTTTATACCACGGCTTCTATTTCTGCAGCGGTCAGCGTTATATAGTATGTAATGTGATATATATACAGCGTTATATAGTATGTAATGTGATGTGATATATATACAGCGTTATATAGTATGTAATGTGATGTATATACAGCGTTATATAGTATGTAATGTGATGTATATACAGCGTTATATAGTATGTAATGTGATATATATACAGCGTTATACAGTATGTAATGTGATATATATACAGCGTTATATAGTATGTAATGTGATGTGATATATATACAGCGTTATATAGTATGTAATGTGATATATATACAGTGTTATATAGTATGTAATGTGATATATATACAGTGTTATATAGTATGTAATGTGATATATATACAGCGTTATACAGTATGTAATGTGATATATATACAGCGTTATATAGTATGTAATGTGATATATATACAGCGTTATATAGTATGTAATGTGATATATATACAGCGTTATACAGTATGTAATGTGATATATATACAGCGTTATATAGTATGTAATGTGATATATATACAGCGTTATATAGTATGTAATGTGATATATATACAGCGTTATATAGTATGTAATGTGATATATATACAGCGTTATATAGTATGTAATGTGATATATATACAGCGTTATATAGTATGTAATGTGATATATATACAGCGTTATATAGTATGTAATGTGATATATATACAGCGTTATATAGTATGTAATGTGATATATATACAGCGTTATATAGTATGTAATGTGATATATATACAGCGTTATATAGTATGTAATGTGATATATATACAGCGTTATATAGTATGTAATGTGATATATATACAGCGTTGTATAGTATGTAATGTGATATATATACAGCGTTATATAGTATGTAATGTGATATATATACAGCGTTATATAGTATGTAATGTGATATATATACAGCGTTGTATAGTATGTAATGTGATATATATACAGCGTTATACAGTATGTAATGTGATATATATACAGTGTTATACAGTATGTAATGTTATATATATACAGCGTTATACAGTATGTAATGTTATATATATACAGCGTTATATAGTATGTAATGTGATATATATATACAGTGTTACATAGTATGTAATGTGATATATATACAGTGTTATACAGTATGTAATGTGATATATATACAGCGTTATACAGTATGTAATGTGATATATATACAGTGTTATACAGTATGTAATGTGATATATATACAGTGTTATACAGTATGTAATGTGATATATATACAGCGTTATATAGTATGTAATGTGATATATATACAGTGTTACATAGTATGTAATGTGATATATATACAGTGTTATACAGTATGTAATGTGATATATATATACAGCGTTATACAGTATGTAATTTGATATATATACAGTGTTACATAGTATGTAATGTGATATATATATACAGCGTTATACAGTATGTAATTTGATATATATACAGTGTTACATAGTATGTACTGTGATATATATACAGTGTTACATAGTATGTAATGTGATATATATACAGTGTTACATAGTATGTAATGTGATATATATACAGTGTTACATAGTATGTAATGTGATATATATACAGCGTTATATAGTATGTAATGTGATATATACAGTGTTACATAGTATGTAATGTGATATATATACAGCGTTATATAGTATGTAATGTGATATATACAGTGTTACATAGTATGTAATGTGATATATATACAGTGTTACATAGTATGTAATGTGATATATATATACAGCGTTTATCTGGGGGGGTCTCCTATGCCCACAAAACAACTTCCACACGTATGACTGTATTTTACACGCTCAGGAAACCACAACATACAAAGTGACAATAAAATTCAGCAACACAGGAGATACAACTGGCCAGTGGGGCGACGAGGGCGGGGGTTTGGTTGGTGCCTCTCACCTCAGTGATGTCACTGGCTGTGACATTATCATGCTCTATAAAGGATATGAATATTGCCCCCCCCCCCCCCAGCTTTGTGATACCTCAGGTGTCTGGCCGCACTCTACAGTTAGGAATATACAGACTAATTAGCGGTGTACCTGAAGCGTCCGGCCAGCAGCTTTATTCTGCATTAAGACATTTTCCTCAGGTGCTGACATTTGTATCCTGACAAGTAAGGTCTGGAGACTTTGCAGAAAATAAGACGTTTCCAGTGTTCAGTAAATAATCAGTGGTCACGTCGTTATCCGGACTCTCTAATAGTGCTTTTACAGGTGCTGTCTAATGCAATGCCCTCTGTGCTAGGAAGCCATTTTCATTCATTACCACGGTCAAAAGCACTTAAGGCACTTTCAGACCCTGTTGGCGAACAGCAGGGTGGGGGGAGGAAGTGAGGCCAAATAACACTGAAGTTTATCACCAGGAAAACTAAGCTTCCTCTAGAAAACAACTGGACAATTCTGCATAAGCACCCTCTAAATTTCAGCTCACGCCATTGGCGGATCCAGTGGGTTAACCGTCTCACCGCTGGACTACAGCAAGATCAGTTACTGAGCAGAAGACATGGACTCTCCACAAAGGACAAACACATCTCCATTTACAGCAACACGAAAGTCGCTGTCAGACACATGGAAACATCACTTGCTGATTATAACCTCTGCTCAGCCTTTCCAATGTCAGTAAAAGTACAGAACATCAGCAGTAATAGCCAGTAATGTCAGTTTGTTGGGACAATAAACACACTGATTTTATGCTTGTATAAGACTGTGAACCCAATAATTATATTACATGAAAACCTTTTACAACTGACATGACAGCAGAATTGTGGCAGTATTTTTGTTTAGATTAATCTCAGTAAAAATATTTACCTGCTTTGTTTACAGATATATAATTCCCATATATATATCTTAAGGACAGAGTCTGATGCCAGACAAAAAGCTGAAGTTGCAGTCAGTTAAGCTGCTGTGACTGGTGCTAGCCCTGTGTATGAATCCACCAATCTACACAGTGCATTCTACAATATAAGTCTGTAGGCCTGTCACTCACACTCTGCCTGCTTTGTTAGATAAGTCCCTCCCCTTCTCCTCTTTCTTTATTGCAATGGTTGTTTCTTATAATGTTACTTCCGTGTTTTAAATGTTTTATGTAAAGGTTTATAAGAAAAGAAAGAAATATATAGACAGTAGGGATCATTTACTGACACTGATCCACAGAAACCAATCAGCTGGTATCTGTCTAGTGCATGTCAGACACGTATGATGTAATTATTGATCCCTATTTTCGGCACTATACGAAGACATTGCTGTCTTAATTTTATACAGACCACTTAATGCGGAGATTAGGAATATAGTCTGACACCTTCTGTTATTAGCAGTGATAGGAATACACTGTTCTATCCCACTGTCCAGATATACACACTTCATACGTATCACACACCAGCGATAAAAACAGACATATTACGTAATAATAAATGTTCTCCACCTGTGAGGTCGGTTATATAACAGCAGATAATAAATATCAGCAAATTATAAGGATAAATCCATAGTGTCTGAGACTTTATGTGAGCCCCTAACAGCGTCAGTAGCCTTCCCCCGTACCTGGCGACATCTTGCTGCATGTGAGCCCCTAACAGCGTCAGTAGCCCCCCCGTACCTGCGCAACATCTTGCTGCATGTGAGCCCCCTAACAGCATCAGTAGCCCCCCCGTACCTGCGCGACATCTTGCTGCATGTGACCCCCTAACAGCGTCAGTAGCCTTCCCCCGTACCTGGCGACATCTTGCTGCATGTGACCCCCTAACAGCGTCAGTAGCCCCCCCGTACCTGCGCAACATCTTGCTGCATGTGAGCCCCCTAACAGCATCAGTAGCCCCCCCGTACCTGCGCGACATCTTGCTGCATGTGACCCCCTAACAGCGTCAGTAGCCCCCCCGTACCTGCGCAACATCTTGCTGCATGTGAGCCCCTAACAGCATCAGTAGCCCCCCCGTACCTGCGCGACATCTTGCTGCATGTGAGCCCCCTAGTATCTCCGACACAGGCGACATCAAGACCCCCTATAAATTGATTTGAGCAACTTCCATTTCTTTATTTGACATCATGACCCCCTGTCTGTTCTCCGTCACAGGAATCACTATTACTGCTGAGCTAAAGAGACCCTTAATCTTTGCTGCCCGTAGGAGATGTTCTGTTCTCAGCACTAAAGGGGTTAAGGATACATTGATACGGTGGGAGGACACTGCCAGATGACACAACATTCCGCCCTCGGCACTGAAGGGGTTAGGGATACATTGATATGGTGGAAGGACGCTGCCAGATGACACCACGTTCCGTATTCGGCACTGAAGGGGTTAGGGATACATTGATATGGTGGGAGGACGCTGCCAGATGACACCGCGTTCTGTCCTCGGCACGTAAGGGGTTAATGATACATTGATATGGTGGGAGGACGCTGCCAGATGACACCGCGTTCTGTCCTCGGCACGTAAGGGGTTAATGATACATTGATACGGTGGGAGGACGCTGCCAGATGACACCGCGTTGTCCTCGGCACGTAAGGGGTTAATGATACATTGATACGGTGGGAGGACGCTGCCAGATGACACCGCGTTCTGTCCTCGGCCCGTAAGGGGTTAATGATACATTGATACGGTGGGAGGACGCTGCCAGATGACACAACGTTCCAGTTTTTTATGCCAACTGTTCCATGAACTTGCACTGGCATCTACTCTGAAGGGAATCACTAGTGTACCCACCCAATTAGACATGAGACGAGAGCCGGGCTGGCAGCAACTTGGCAGGGAAGAGAGATACTGTCAGCAAGAAATCCATAGGGCCGGTGGTACCTCATTCTGCAAAAATAGCTTCAGTATGAGAATGTGGGGAAAACGCTATAGAACCTAAATCTCTTTCTTCTGCCCCTACATATTTAACCCCCTATGGCCCGTTTCATACAAGACAACGCTTCCATGAACCGCTCCAGAATCCTTTAGGACTTAAATTTTTCATTCAAATGAAAACTAGAAACTGATGAATATAATATAAAACTATGAAGAAACCGCTCTGCTTTGTGTCTTCGGGTTTGGTCCGGTGAATCAGAGAAACTAGTTTTAGATCTCAGAAATGTCAAAAAGAAGAAAATGTTATCGATCAGTTTCATCAAAGAGACTCTTTATCTCCAGATTCTGACGCCTTCTACAGAAAGGACAGGTTCAAAGAGAGGAGGAGAGAGACTGTCATGGTGATGCAACAACACAATGGGGTAAACGGACATATACAGGCTGAGAACGTGTCCTTATAGTCATATCTAATACTAGTATGTTCCTTTATAAACACATCCTTCTAACATACAATAAAGGCTCAGAACTTGAAAAACAAAACAATCTCTCAAAGAAGAAGCTCTTTTGGTTTCCAGGAAAGCACCGTAGGTCTGATTCATGTTCAGACGTCTGTCCCTTTGCGTATCCTGCGTGCAATAGCTCAGAGTATGCCCACAAACGGACGCAACATCAATAAACACAATGGCACACAATTCATGTATGAAGGCAATTGACAATTACAACTGCCTACGACGGGGGATGGAAGGGGTGGTCTAACGTAGCCTATGCCTATGTACAGTAAGGGGGGGTCGTCTAACGTAGCCTATGTACAGTAAGGGGGGGTCGTCTAACGTAGCCTATGTACAGTAAGGGGGGGTCGTCTAACGTAGCCTATGTACAGTAAGGGGGGGGGTCGTCTAACGTAGCCTATGTACAGTAAGAGGGGGGGTCGTCTAACATAGCCTATGTACAGTAAGGGGGGGTGGTCTAACGTAGCCTATGTACAGTAAGGGGGGGTCTAACGTAGTCTATGTACAGTAAGGGGGGTCTAACATAGCCTATGTACAGTAAGGGGGATCTAACGTAGCCTATGTACAGTAAGGGGGATCTAACGTAGTCTATGTACAGTAAGGGGGGGTCTAACGTAGTCTATGTACAGTAACTGGGGGTCTAACGTAGCCTATGTACAACAAGTAACGTTTATCCAGAGCGCACTCACACCCAGATTCACATACAGATGTATCTGGAGATCCGCTTGGATTTGAGTACTGTCAGACTACACACAAGTTGAGTGGAAGTTGTGTTTGGACATGAACCAGGACCTGTACATACAAACATGAGTAATTATATATATGTGACGGGATCTCACACCACCAGGTACATATACTACACACTAGGAATATTATTCCAGGGACGTACAGAATCCAGACGTTTATCTAAGGATTCGGCCAAATCCATTCTCAACAGAGATTCAGAATTAAAGTAACAACGTCACACAAGATATAAAACGTCTTTTTCTGATCATCCCCTGAAACTTCCACATCGTTATTTGTAAACGTCGGAAGTAATTTTTTGGATTTGATAATCTTCCCGCTGTGTTTGGGGCACTCAGTAAAATGCTTAACGGCAGCATGGATCTCGTTTTACTATAAAATAACACAGATGTAACAAAGAAAACGATTTGGGTTGATAAGATTAATTTGATAAGTTATCACAGAACGCAGAGTGTCTCCCATCCTGGTTAGTGCATATTAAATGCTTCAAAAATGCACGTGATCCATTGATGGCGCTTCAACGATCAACGCAGAAAAACCGCACAGCCCTGGTGGGTACATACGTACAATGCCTGAAAGTGGTTACCATAGCAACTGGTGTCCTGGTGCAACATATAATGTACAGTGTATAATGTATAGCATAACGTATACGATATATCCTATAGCACATAACGTACAGCATATAATGTATAAGATATATTGTATAACTAAGTACAGAGAAAGGAAACTTCAAAGAAAATGAATAGATAGCAGAATTGACACCATAAATGCTCACTAACGTTGCTGTAAACGTAGAACATGAAATATAGTTAATTCAACTAAAAAATGTACATATATCACCTGTGAAACATTCTCTATATCCAGCTCTCTATTAAATAATGCAAATAATAATTTCTAAAATGTTAGGAACTAAATGCAAAACTTGAATTAATATTCACGTAACATCAATGTCAGAAGGGGAAGCCGTACTTTTGGGACATCTGCATAGAGTGCAAGCAGCGCGTTCTACACCTCTGTCTACAACACCCATAAATGAAATCATAGTTTTGTTTTTCATCTGGCAAAAATAGTTCAAAAAAGTGAGAAGTAGCTAAAACCTTCCATAAAGTTTGATTTTCTTTATCCTGAGAGATGGAAACGACATGTTAATTCCCAGTAATGATGTCAATCTGTTATCTGGTGATAGATACATAATTTATTGATCTGTGAATAGCTCTGGGTACTTGTATGAGAGTCTCTCTCTCCAGCAGGACGTGTGGGGAATTATCCTGACTGATAGAAAGATGAAACCATCTGTACATTATGCCGGGGCACTCGCTGCCGTCTACAAACAGACGCTGCCATAATACAAGCAGCACTTGACCATTTAAACTACTGCAACAAGCAGATTTCTCCAGCTGGGAAAACTGTGACTTCTCAATTGCAGATTCTCAGATCGAGTTCTCATTAGTCGCTTTATTCTCCAACCTCTGGGACCTTTCCTGCCTCTAAATACGTGGGTTCAATATATTTACTGCTCATAAATCTGATTTACTTTACCCCTAAATAATTATGTGCTATGTATCGGCATGCAGCTACGTACTCGCTATATCTGCAGCAGTATTTTCATCGTGTATCTATAGCACAACGCAGCCCCCGACCAATATAATATGACCAAACATACAGAAGCGTATAATGTATATATGTAATAAAGAGCCGATGTCCCGTCACTCTCATGATTATATCAGGACGTCATAAACATAGAACAATGGAAACGTTTCCTAGAGTGTTAGAAGATTGGACTTTGGCGTTTTTACGCTGCGCAATTTCTGGTTTATCAAGCAGACAGTACAACTAGACGCAGGTTACTGTAACAACCAAAGACTGTGACGCTGGCGCACCTCTCGGGAGGACACCTAGAGAAGTACTGAGGCTGCTCAGGTCACACGTGTTTTGGCTACGGTGAGGTAACCAGGAATCATCTGGTTGGACCATAACCTACTGTTCAATCTGTGGTTTTACCCAGCTCTGTCTTACATAAAATAAATATTATTTACAAATAAATATTTCAGTGTTATATATGTAGGCAAAATAAATACTCAAAACATATCTAAAATATACAGATCTTACACTTGTAGGTATATATATTAAGATTTCAAGGACTATCTTCATTGTTTGGAAGCAGAAGGTTTGGCGTTCAGACTAAATGACAAAGTCTACAGACCTCACCCAGGATTAACTTTTCTGGCAGAACTATATATTATCCCCTAAGATTATATGTAGAATACAGGATGAGCTGTTATATCTCATGTACGAAACATCTGAACATCTCTCTTTTTCCATAACAAATAATAAGTTTATATCCCTGTCCGGATGTACAGAGCTTCTGCAGTTATCAGCGACAAATAGCGCACAGCGCTCAGGTGAGAGACTGGATATGTCACATGCCAGAGATACACACATAGGGGGTAAACTGCGGGCTCTGTAAGCCATTCTAAGAATCACTGATCTTTTGTGCTGACAAAGTAGAATTACTGACTGCCCCCCACCAAGTTATTATCAGTTACGATTTCATGGTCTCTGGAAAGATGATTAGTTAATTTTTTTTTGTTTTCTTAAAAAGTTTGTTTGAAGTTATAAAATAAATGAATGCTCTGAAAATGAGGTGATGTTGGGGGCCAGGCACAGATTATTGATCACCATGAACCAATTGAGAGAAATTACTTAACAGAGAAAATCTAAACAGTGTTTAAAGAACAGACAATGTGACGACAGAACGCGCCAATCTGAGGACTTTTCTGATTCGCTGACATTAAAGCTGGTGTTACCCTCCAAGTACCACGGTTACAACTTTCAATGAGTGTTTTCTTTTTTGCAACAGAAAATCTCTAAATACATAAAATACTGTTTGTATAACACAGGAACGGTACAAGATACTAAGTATCCCCGATCTCCATCATATACATCCAGCTGCTGTAATGTGATCTACATGGTGTAACGAGGGGTAACTGAGCATCGCGCAGCTGGCTAAAGGCTGCACGGATCTGAGCGCGGCACCAGCCCTCGGAGAGCGCAAAGAGAAACCAAACAAAATCTCAATTCATCCAGTCAAGTGTGTGCCCAAATGAACCATGCTCTCTAATTATATGCCAAGGGAACAGATATCACTCATGGCGTGTTTCCATGGTAACATACGTGTAATCATTTCCCAGCTACTTATGTACTTCTCAGGCTCTCACCCTCCCCCGTGGGATCTGTACTCACCCTCCTGTTCCGTCCTCGTCATCTCTTCTAGTTTCTTCTGTTTCAGGGTATCCACCACGTCCGCCAGGCTTCCCTTGCGTCGTTCTGGCGTCCCGAAATTAACACTGGTCATAAGATCGCAGCGCTCGCGAGCCCCTTCGTCAGGCTTGTGGGGGGAGGTAGATGTGGTTCGGAAGGAATATAGGGAACGTAGTTTATTGTTCTCCGAGTCCTAAGAAAGAAACATTGGCGTCAATATGGAATAAGTCAGACGTGAACAGTGCGATAACTTGTCGTATAACTGCAGTAACACACAACTAACTTTATAGAAACATCTTCAAAAGTGTGATAACCTCTCAAATCTAAATATAATGAGGTAAATCAGGGGGAACATTATTTTCTAAGCAGATCTGACTTACTGTCAATAAGATTACTGCAGAGGCTGATACCTCACCCATACTATGCACACCAGGCAAACACTTCTCATGGATATATTTGTACAAATATTGCAGTTTATAAAGGATAAACATGTATATTATTTTTACTGAGCTTCAGATTTATAGGATCCTCAGGAAACCCAAATACGTCATGTTTTCAGGATTTTCTCTGTGTCCCCATATTGCTGATAATGATAGGGATACTTTGCAGCCACACACTGCTATATTAAGCCAACTGGTTGATATTGGCAACAATCTGAGATTGTTCATTAAGGAGGATCTGTAACTATTACATCAGTGGATCCTTGTTAGTAATTAACAGCCCTGTACTCCAGATAGGAGATCAGGAGAATGTGCTCGGTTAACGGAAAAACTGACGCATGTAGATATCACTTATCGCTGCGAGCTTGGACAATACCCAGACACCCCGGGCTTCATGCCGCCATGTTGGCTCCTGAGCCACTTTGGACGCCCCACATTAAGGAGTTGCCACCTGTAGACAAAGTCAGCAGATGGGTAGAAATATAGTCAGATCACACGATGACTGCAGCGCCAAGAGCGTTAAAGAGCCACGTAGACTCGTTCCAGGATTTGGGGGCTCTGCCAACCCCCAAGCACAATCCCCCCCTTTGGCTCTTTTTTTTTTTCTATGGCTGTTTTGCTGTGAAAGTGTTTCTCTGAGGACCCCAGAGGATGTTTGAGTGTTTGATGTAGAGCACTATGCAAATCAGCCAACTTTGATCACTTACATACACCATCAATTAACAAGGCAGACTGGAAAAAAGATCAAATTAAAAGCGTCTTCTCCTGCTAATAGTCATCTCTCTCCAAGAAATCATATGATTATATTAAAAATGATAATTAGTTTTTGTGTAATAGGTTCAGCTGAATATTAAGTCTGGCCCTTTTATTAATGTATTTATCCCAAAATATAAATGTTTGAAGAATAACGATGGATTTGAGAAAGAACGGTGTTTACCTTTCTGCTGCTATGTATGTAAAATATGTTACACATCCCGGGAATTGTTGTGGGATGAGGCACAGAAACTACTTAGAAAAGGGGAGTTTACATTACAGGAAAGTGGATAATATAATGGGTGGAACAAATGACATCTGATAAATCAAAGCTGCAACTTGTTGTATGATTATTCTGTTGGTCTGGGGCACAGGTGAAGACCGGGCTGAACCCCAAATCCCCTGTTGTAAGCTGAAATCACAAGGGCTTCACCCCAAATGTGCTTATTAAAGAAATGACAGGTAACCCCTTCAGTGCCAAAGCAGCTGGAGATCTTTAATTATCAAATGGCTACTGCAATTCCCAGCAGGTAGTTAAAGAGCATAATATATATATATATGTATATATAGAGAGAGATGGGACATATTTGTTCCTGCAGTGACCTTCATTCCGGTTACCAACAGGAAGTCTGATGTACATGACACCTCCCCGATTAAAAAATTCTCATCTCAAATTTCTTTCACTCCTCAAACATTTACAAATATATTCATGAATTTCCATATACACAGAGCTTAGATGTGCAATTTATCTGTAACTGCTCACTCGCCGCAGCTCACGCTATCGCCAGTGGACAAACCATACTGAGTCCTCTTTCCCAAGCTGACCCTCACCAGCGCCTCATCTGTCCAAGGTCATCGGTTCTAACAGAATAGCACTAACAGCAATTTGCGATACCCTGTTCCTACCTGACGATGTTGTAAATAGATTCCAGGTTGTACCTATTAGTTGGACTTACTCCTAAATTAGGCCCTTTGTTCCTATAATGATACTTACTTCTGATTGGCTGAAAGGTGACATGTGACATCTAATCATGGAGCAGAGTGTCACTTTTAGACTAAGGTTTATGGAGTTTCATATTATTCGGTTCCCAGTGAATTTTTAATAATCGTGTAATTTTAGGTGCAATGTAATAATGTTACCCATGTGTTTGTGTTACATTGTATCCCATCAGTAAGGGATGACCCTGCGGTTACTTTGTGTCCAGTTGTGTACTCAGCTGCTGACACTTTGTTCATACACACACATCTCTCTTGTGATTATGACCATCATTTATCATCTATTTAGCACGATGTGTCTTGTAGGTATAAGAGGTTAAGAATTCAGCAAGTGAATTTTTTATTTAGTTGAATAATAAAAAAGAGACAGAGATTATCATAGGAGAGCACATGAATCCTGGCGATGTTCCATGGACAGTTATCTGAGAACACAGCGCTCAGCCCTCTCTTAGTTTCGCCATCTCCCAGGAGTGTGACAAGGACACAACAAATTCTACTGTGTGACGTGGTAGAAAAATGACGTCTTGCGGCTGTGAGTGAACTGGACGCATGGCCGGGCTCGGTGGGACAATGTATCAGACAGGACCAGATAAGAGTGTATGTGTTTATGGATATATGGAAGATCAGACCCTATAAGACTCTGATTTGGGGCAATTCAACTGAACATTTAGCAGTTAAGATAAAATAGCTAATAATATTCCGATTTCACTGTTATTGATAAAGCACCAACATATTCTGCAACGATGTACAACAGGATTACATGCCTAGTTCAAACCCCGTCCGAAAGAACACAAACTTATTCTTTTATGGTAAACCATATATGTCGGCTGTACGAGACTCAGTCCGCGAGGATCTCACAATGTCCAAAGCTTTCCTAGTTCTATAGTGTCTGATAACTGCCCCCCTGAGTACAGAACATGAAGGGTTTATGTACCCCGTAATAAGAAGATGAGAGATTAGTGGGTAATCAGACGGGGCCACTTACCCACCAGTGACAACTCTAAGGGTACACGGGCCGTTTACCACAGTCCGCAGCCACAAGGGTTAACGAGCAGCGAGCGCAGGGATCGGAGGCCTGGTGCATTGTTTCGCCGTTGCCGCTGTGGCCTGGAATTCCAGTTGCAACAAATTGTGGGATCTGTCAAATAAAAAGCTGCTCAGAGAGTAATTCGGGAGGCAGCTGTTATTTCCTATTTGTTAAATCCCTTTATTACTCCATATAAGTACACAGCTGGGAAATAGAGTGGGGTGGGAGTTTAAACAAAATATTTTGGCTTGTAGACACACAGAATACACAGGATCCCTTGTGGAAAGCAATGTGCGATATCAGAGGGGAGTACGGTCGCTTTCAGCCAATGCATTTTCTGGATGATAAGGCTCCGTGTATTTTAATTGTTCTGGGCGTTGGCTGGACGGAGCTGTACACAAACCTACAGACACTTTGTTTAGGGCGTGGAATTTATAAAACACTAAGAAACAACATTCACAACTGTTACCCTCTGGAAGAAGTGGGAACTCTTTGTATATAGTGTATACAATTATACTCATTGTCCGGATATTACCAGCTTACAGGCTGTTCCCGCTGTGAGGGGGGCTAGCATTTAGATGGGACAGAGGAATTACTGGGGGGTAGGAGCCTGAATATATAGCAATGATATACTGGATACCTGGGAATGAAGAAGACAATTCACTCCAAGTGCAACGTCATTGTTCATGGAAGCGGATGAATGTGTCACTCAACGCAATCAAGTCCCAGGGCTTGTGGCCCCCAATATGTGGTGTCAGACACATAACATATATGGGGGGGTCGTGTGACCATATGAAGCACACGGCTGTAGCTGACACAGAAATCCGAGGGGTCCTCCGATATACATCATAAATTACAGTACGAGCACTGGAGTGATGACATCAGAACTCACCCATTATAAGACATGACATCACAACTTACTCTTCATACAGTTTAACAGATACAGCCTCTAACTGACATTCAACACGATGAAGGGACATTATACTGAAACATTATAATAGTTTGTGTAGGGCCATTATTGCTAATGAGAGCTGGGGGTTTTGGGGCGAGAGCTACAGGACAGGGTTTTTGGGGCAAGAGCTGCAGGACGGGGTTTTTGGGACGAGAGCTGCAGGACGGGGTTTTTGGGGCGAGAGCTGCAGGACGAGGGGTTTGGGGCGAGAGCTGCAGGACTGGGGGTTTGGGGCGAGAGCTGCAGGACAGGGGGTTTGGGGCGAGAGCTGCAGGACGGGGGGTTTAGGGCGAGAGCTGCAGGACTGGGTTTGGGGAGCTGCTAGACGGGGGTTTGGGGGGGGAGCTGCAGGACGAGGATTTTGGGGGGGGGGAGCTGCAGGACGAGGATTTTGGGGGGGGGGGAGCTGCAGGACGAGGATTTTGGGGAAAGGGGGAGCTGCAGGACGAGGGTCTGGGGGGGGAGCTGCAGGACAAGGATTTTGGGGAAGGGGGGAGCTGCAGGACGAGGGTCTGGGGGGGGAGCTGCAGGACGAGGGTTTGGGGAGGGGGAGCTGCAGGACGAGGGTTTGGGGAGGGGGAGCTGCAGGACGAGGGTTTGGGGAGGGGGAGCTGCAGGACGAGGGTTTGGGCGGGGGGGAGCTGCAGGACGAGGGTTTGGGCGGGGGGGAGCTGCAGGACGAGGGTTTGGGCGGGGGGGAGCTGCAGGACGAGGGTTTGGGCGGGGGGGAGCTGCAGGACGAGGGTTTGGGCGGGGGGGAGCTGCAGGACGAGGGTTTGGGCGGGGGGGAGCTGCAGGACGAGGGTTTGGGGGGGGGGGAGCTGCAGGACGAGGGTTTGGGCGGGGGGGAGCTGCAGGACGAGCGTTTGGGCGGGGGGGAGCTGCAGGACGAGGGTTTGGGGGGGGGAGCTGCAGGACGAGGGTTTGGGGGGGGGGAGCTGCAGGAAGAGGGTTTGGGGGGGGAGCTGCAGGAAGAGGGTTTGGGGGGGGGGAGCTGCAGGAAGAGGGTTTGGGGGGGGGGGAGCTGCAGGAAGAGGGTTTGGGGGGGGAGCTGGAGGACGAGCGTTTGGGCGGGGGGGAGCTGTGGGACGAGGGTTTGGGGGGGGAGCTGCGGGACGAGGGTTTGAGTGGGAGGACCAATGAGAAGCCGCAATGTCTGCAATGTCTGTGACTGTGGTTGCAGAGGCCCAGTTGTCAGACTAACCACAAAACTCCATAAAAATGGCTGCATGGAGTAGAACCCAGGTTCCAGAGAGGAGCGGATCTATAATTGTCCCCCCTAAGTGGCTTTATAATACTTTATACTAATCACTGGCTTAAACCAGTCATATCTGGATTCTATTTTCATTTTACACAGAACGTACAACAATTGCGTTCTACCTAGGATGCGCTCACAGTGCGTTGTGTTATTAGAGATATCATTGGTTGCTCTGGTAACCACCGCAAGTACTATATTTGGTGCGTCAGTGGCTATAGTATAGAGTACAGAGAACACGTTTACCACAGAGACCAGTGAATATTCCGCCACCGATGCAGCCAATGGGTGATAGCGCAGAAACACACGCGGGTCTCTCAATATTCATAATCTGTTTAGTGTTTCAATATTTTCTATTGTAGAACGACACATCTGAGTGTGTGAACAGATAATACGTTAATATTGCTGGGAGCAAACATTGTTCTGGTAATACATTTTAATGTAGAAATGATTAATCAGGATCCATTGTGGCTGACACATCCTCATTACTTTCTATTCACATCAATTCTACTAAGCAAAATATGTATCCTGTAATAATCCTCATCCGGTATTGTTACGCTGCGCTGAGGAGAACACGCTACACAGAGCCTGCTGATTAACACGCCAGACCCTCTCCAGGACGTTACATGTACATTACATACAGAGACATATTTATTTGTTTGAAACAGATTGATTGCAGGACCTTCTTACCTTGCAGTGGTGGATTTTGGTTGGTAATATTAATATATACATATATTATATAGGTATATAATTGCACAGCAAGAATATTACATGTTTATATCATGTAGCAACCGGTGCCAGCTTACATGGACATTTTTGAAGAGTGTTGCATGTTATGTATCTTTTAAAACATGTTAAAATGAGCATGACCTGTATGTTTTGACCTTGGCACCTGCGGTGAGAATCGTGTGTACCATGCTGCTGTGTCTTAGCGTGTATTTGGCGTTTACATCTCCTGGTGCAATGCCTCCAGCAGGTAGCACGCACCATCGGAGACGGGCACTAATTCATCACTTGTAGACTGTTTATTACAGCTTGTTACTGGATAATGGATGTCAGCCATGTATTACAGGGCGCTCAGCACAGTCACCCTATGAAATGACAGCTACACACATCTACAATGTTCCAGTATGGAAGCCCAATGTATTTACAGCGTACTCTGCACTCATGTAGCAGAACGATCCAATATACCAGTGTTGGCTAACCTGTGACACTCCAGGTGTTGTGAAACTACAAGTCCCAGCATACCCTTCCAGGAATAAGCTGCTATATATTGGCAAAGCATGCTGGGACTTGTAGTTTCACAACACCTGGAGTGTCACAGGTTAGCAACACTGCAATATACAGTATAAATGGACAGAGACACGTGCTGCTACAGCATGTACTTGTTTAGGTCACTATGTTATGTGAAAGTAACTAATTGTTCAGTATTTTTATGCATAATTGCGCTCAGCAAACAACAGCTGTCAGATGTGACGCTGTATAATAATAATAATAATACAATAACATATATAGGGAATCATTTATAATAATGAGCAGAGACTGACAGACGGCCCAGTGTGCGCTGATGATCATCTCCTGTCAGATATGATATTCGAGCAGGAGGTAACTGTGTATTTACAATTCTATCCTCCGCGAACAGCAAACGTAGCGTCCCGACTGAATGACAAGCGGTGAGCCACTTGTACCTTCCATTAATCAGGACGCCATATTGTCATCAATCACCGACGTCTGAGAACGCCTTGATTTATAACGATGATCTCATCCTATGACCTCACTTTCCAAACCCTGAATACTTAGCAAGATGAAACTATTGTGGTTTAGGGGGATACATTGTATCTACTCTACAGCTTCAGTACAACACTGTGTCTATGGGAGAGTGGGTGAAATGTCACCAATATGCCAATAACTAGTAAAGTGTTAATTAGTAATGAAATCATTATATTAGCTGATGATACTGGAACACATCTTCAGGACAATTCTCTGCAGAAATTTTGTTACCATAAGAACTATTTTCTCTGCAATATGGAATATATCTGTCAGTCACATAACAGACGCCGTATAGATATAAGATTCCCTCCGGCTGGATAACAGGATGGGCTCCCACACCTACGTTCTTCTTAGGGACACTGTGACTAGAAGATAATTACTGTTTATACGTCCCTGTAATTGTAACGGCCAGGTGAGCACAATGCAACCGAGAGACCAGAACTGACTTACAACACAAACTGTGCTAGTGACGTTCTGTCTTATGGAGATAATTCATATCAATGCTGCCATTCATACACATGGGGGATCTAAGCTCAGCTCGTGGCATGTTCCCAGTGCTCTGTGGTGAACACAGCTTGAACTAAAAATAGGGATTGGTGATCCCTACCCTGAATGCAACAGGGTTATTTACTATCAGAGGGGCAAACTTGTACAGTCCATTAACACATGACAACTCCTTAGTCTACTTAAGACTAGACTTGATGGAAGCCCATATCTATGGCCCCATCCTATGTTACTATATAACTGGGTCATGGACCAAGAATAGCTACACTGACATAGCAACAAACATGCGAAGCCACAAATCAATTATCCCTATCTTGTGCTCAGTTACCGCTGTGATTACCACGCAGTCAGCGCGGACAGGATACCAGTCTTTGAACACTTGTGTCTGTACCTATAGAAATGTCTAATTTAACTTCCGATTCTTTTTGCTGCTGGTGATTCCACTGTTCGCATGGTTTGTGGACGTAATGTTAGTTTTCTGCATTTTAAGACTATGAGCTCCTGGGCTGTCTGCAAATAAGACCAAGAGGTGGGAAGAGCAGACACAAGGACACAGAGATCTTACCATTCTATGCTGGGAGGAGATCATACTCTCCCAGTCAACGTCAGCCTGGAGTGATGTGAGCTCCTCAGAGTGAGGTTTGTTGTGTAGGAGGGTGTGCAGAGGCAGGTGAGTGCCCAGGTGCTGGTCATCATTATCCTCTGGATCCCGTGAAGCCAGGTCTCCGGTCATCTCCTCCTCTCCATCAGTTTTACACGTGAATGGAGAGGTGGCCGGATTGGACGACATCCTTCTGAATACAAGGAAAACAAAGAGGTGTTAGGATGTTAGGACGTATCAACATGAATTCACAGATTAAGGTAACAGCTGCTGAAGTGGCCCTAATGTCTGCTACCCCGGGCCCTAATGTCTGCTACCCCCGGGCCCTAATGTCTGCTATCCCCGTGCCCTAATGACTGCTACCCCCGGGCCCTAATGTCTGCTATCCCCCGGGCCCTAATGTCTGCTACCCCCGGGCCCTAATGTCTGCTACCCCCGGGCCCTAATGACTGCTACCCCCGAGCCCTAATGTCTGCTACCCCCGGGCCCTAATGACTGCTATCCCCGGGCCCTAATGTCTGCTATCCCCCGGGCCCTAATGTCTGCTACCCCCGGGCCCTAATGTCTGCTACCCCCGGGCCCTAATGACTGCTACCCCCGAGCCCTAATGTCTGCTACCCCCGGGCCCTAATGACTGCTATCCCCGGGCCCTAATGTCTGCTACCCCCGGGCCCTAATGTCTGCTACCCCCGGGCCCTAATGTCTGCTACCCCCGGGCCCTAATGACTGCTACCCCCGAGCCCTAATGTCTGCTACCCCCGGGCCCTAATGACTGCTACCCCCGGGCCCTAATGTCTGCTACCCCCGAGCCCTAATGTCTGCTACCCCCGGGCCCTAATGTCTGCTACCCCCGGGCCCTAATGTCTGCTACCCCCGGGCCCTAATGTCTGCTACCCCCGGGCCCTAATGTCTGCTACCCCGGGCCCTAATGACTGCTACCCCCGGGCCCTAATGTCTGCTATCCCCGTGCCCTAATGACTGCTACCCCCGGGCCCTAATGTCTGCTATCCCCCGGGCCCTAATGTCTGCTATCCCCCGGGCCCTAATGTCTGCTATCCCCCGGGCCCTAATGACTGCTATCCCCCGGGCCCTAATGACTGCTATCCCCCGGGCCCTAATGACTGCTATCCCCCGGGCCCTAATGTCTGCTATCCCCCGGGCCCTAATGTCTGCTACCCCCGGGCCCTAATGACTGCTACCTCCTGGGCCCTAATGACTGCTACCCCCTGGGCATTAATGTCTGCTACCCCCGGGCCCTAATGTCTACTACCTCCGGGCCCTAATGTCTGCTACCTCCGGGCCCTAATGTCTGCTACCTCCGGGCCCCAATGACTGCTACCTCCGGGCCCTAAGGTCTGCTACCGCCGGGCCCTAATGACTGCTACCCCCGGGTAATGTCTGCTACCCCCGGGCCCTAATGTCTGCTACCCCCGGGCCCTAATGTCTGCTATCCCCGGGCCCTAATGTCTGCTACCCCCGGGCCCTAATGTCTGCTACCTCCGGGCCCTAATGTCTGCTACCTCCGGGCCCTAATGTCTGCTACCTCCGGGCCCTAATGTCTGCTACCCCCTGGGCATTAATGTCTGCTACCCCCTGGGCATTAATGTCTGCTACCCCCGGGCCCTAATGTCTGCTACCTCTGGGCCCTAATGACTGCTACCTCTGGGCCCTAATGACTGCTACCTCCGGGCCCTAAGGTCTGCTACCCCCGGGTAATGTCTGCTACCCCCGGGCCCTAATGTCTGCTACCCCCGGGCCCTAATGTCTGCTATCCCCGGGCCCTAATGTCTGCTATCCCCGGGCCCTAATGTCTGCTACCCCCGGGCCCTAATGTCTGCTACCTCCGGGCCCTAATGTCTGCTACCTCCGGGCCCTAATGTCTGCTACCTCCGGGCCCTAATGTCTGCTACCTCCGGGCCCTAATGTCTGCTACCTCCGGGCCCTAATGACTGCTACCTCCGGGCCCTAAGGTCTGCTACCGCCGGGCCCTAATGACTGCTACCCCCGGGTAATGTCTGCTACCCCCAGGCCCTAATGTCTGCTACCCCCGGGCCCTAATGTCTGCTATCCCCGGGCCCTAATGTCTGCTATCCCCGGGCCCTAATGTCTGCTACCCCTGGGCCCTAATGTCTGCTACCTCCTGAACCTAATAACTGCTACCCCTGGGCCCTAATGTCTGCTACCTCCGGGCCCTAATACTGCTACCTCCAGGCCCTAATGTCTGCTACCTCCGGGCCCTAATGCCTGCTACCTCCAGGCCCTAATGTCTGCTACCTCCGGGCCCTAATGCCTGCTACCCCCGGGCCCTAATCGCTATGTCTATTTTCTCATAAAATGTTCAGGTGCAGATCTGCAATCCTAGTACAGCAACACAACAACTAAAACCATAATCACCCATATGAAATATTACTATTACAGGTGTAAATATATCTCTTTTCACAGTGACAATCAGACCAGTGGTAAAAAAAGAAAATAGTTGTACACGTATGTTCATCACAGAGATCCCCTCTCTTATGCTTGTACTATTCTGTATTACTCAGGGTGGCATCACACGCCTGTCACTCCATGCTTAAAGTGCAGCGTCTGACACACCAAACTGAGGATGTCACACGAGATCTGACCACTCGGGCACCTTCTACACCTCTGACATCGCTCAATATCATTGCATTCCAATATAAATGTTATATTTCAGCCATCCTTTAAGTGCTTATTGTAACCAGAAACATTTAAAAACGCTGAGATAAAACCGCTAAAAAAATGAGGCTTCTAAAGCTGGGAGAGTGCCAGAGATAACACCCCGTGTTATTGTATACTTTGTGGTTTCATTTGCAAAAAGAAAACTTCATCAAAACATATAAGATGGGGAAAAAAAGAATATCAAAGAGTATTGATACATTACAGACACTTGCATTTTGCACCTTGACACCCAATATCTACAGTTCTATAAATAATCAGCTTGCATGATGTTACCGCTCATTGGCACTGAACTGAGGGAGAGTACGGGCAACAGAATAACGCCCCCCTGACTTCTTCTTATCTGATTCATCAGCTCACAGAGCAGGTTAATCACAGACAATCCTCACGGCATTCACTTCATAGTAATAATAATGACCCAGTGACACCTGATTGTATCAATATGTCTCACACACAGGATGGGGGAACAAGTGTAATAGGAAGAGCAGAGTTTCCTGGATGATTGTCTGCAGACATCAGGCTACATACAGCCATGCACAGAAGGCTTTCCAAATATATGACATGTTGTCAGTTATGGGCTCTGGCCAGTGACCATGAAAATAAAACAATTCTATATGTGCGGCATCACGTTCTAATCTAGATGGAGAGAAACACTACATACAACTTACACGGCTGGATGGACACATTCGTCTGTATGTTACATTTTATGAGCATTTAATACAACATTAGGTACATCAAACTATCAAAGACTTTCAAACTAGAAAATGCAAGTCTAATTTCTGTTTTTTCTAGACGCACTTCTTCAATTAATCATAATTTGTTGGTTTGAAAAAAAAAAAAAAAAATCAAAACCCGCCTTTCAATAATTTATATCATTTTTCTGCATTAATATCCTTCCACATCAATGCGTTTCAAGTTTATACTTATTGTCATGGGACCCCATAAAAGCAGATTTAGTCTTATTTTATTGATTACAACAGTGCTTTCTTTCACAGTCAATGCATTAATAACACAGACTCCAAAAAAAGGGAAAGAAACACGTTAAATTTTAAAACGGGTTTCTATGTTAGCTTGTTAAAATGTTTTATTTAATGCCTGGAAACTCATTAGCAAAATTAGAGTTAATAAATTAATAGATCTTAAGATGAAGGTCTGTGTTGCAAAAACACAAATGTGGATTCTGAATTCTGGAAACTTATTTCCTGCAAAAAGATTTAATTACTACGACTGTGACCCAGTAAAAGGATATTTGGTGCAAAACTTTGTTACAGATGAATCCTACTGTTAGACACTTAAATCATTAAGGTGAAAAACACCTAAATATAAGTAACGTTTTATAGAATCAAATAGAAATGTGCATATTATAATGAATACTATATTCCCTTCCTGTATTTTCTGAATGTTTCTTCCTCCAATCAATGCACATAGTCCAACACATGGAGGTTAACGGATGACCTCTCCTGACCTTCCCAATCCAGTGCTGTCCTGCAGTCTTCTGCTTTATACAGTCACAGAACTCCATGGTGACTTCTACTTGGCTACTCTATTCCTATGATAAATCTGTACGGCTGCAATACTGCAACCTGGACATTTTATAAATTCTGAGATGTTACCTGCTCTACCCCCTTCCCCTCAGTCCCCACACTTCACACTGTCAGAATCATGGTCCTATCAGAGCCCCAACACAGAGGACCCAATCTATGAGCAACCTGCATAACAGCCCACTGAGTTTGTGGCCCAATCACCTACTGGACCAACATTCTAGAAACATGGACCCCAACAAACATATATACTGATATATTATGCAGATTATTATATTAATGACCTCTCTAGAGATCCCATAGATTGTAAGCTTGCGAGCAGGGTTTTCTTACCTCTCTGTCTGTATGTGTTACCCAGTATTGTTTTATTACTGTTTGTTCCCAATTGTAAAGCGCTACGGAATTTGCTGGCGCTATATAAATAAATGTTGATGATGATGATGCAGAACATTGCTCTGTCCCATCTACCCCCTGACAGATACTTTGTGGTATATTCTGCAGATTATTACATTACTGAAAGCTGCTGAATAGTATGCCTCAGTATTATTATTAAGGAATGTTGCAGCTGTACATGCAGTATCATTCATTAACCCCAAGTCCTGTGAGCTAAAGCGTCATTTTGTTGGTCTGCAGCTTAGGAATAGTGGAGATTCCACAGAAATGCAGCTATTGGAATTTTTTCTTAAATCTGCCCTTTGTTGGGTGGTCTTATCTACTGCTTTTGCTTGATACAGCAGTTAGGAAGAGTCTGGTACCTGAGAGACGCGTCAAAGTGCATGTCCGCTACCAGTCACAGACACGGCGGGGCGTGGCTAACGGACACGGCGGGGCGTGGCTAACGGACACGGCGGGGCGTGGCTAACGGACACGGCGTGGCTAACGGACACGGCGTGGCTAACGGACACGGCGTGGCTAACGGACACGGCGGGGCTAACGGACCCCGCCGGGGGCGTGGCCAACCAGCGTCGGGGCCTACCGGTGGATTGTCCGGCTCACCGGCAGGCCAGTCTGACACTGGATACATAGTGATATATTCTGCAGATTATTACATTACTGACCTCTCTAGAGATCTGCAGAACATTGCTCTGTCCCATCTACCCCCTGACAGATACATAGTGATATATTCTGCAGATTATTACATTACTGACCTCTCTAGAGATCTGCAGAACATTGCTCTGTCCCATCTACCACCTGACAGATACATAGTGATATATTCTGCAGATTATTACATTACTGACCTCACTAGAGATCTGCAGAACATTGCTCTGTCCCATCTACCCCCTGACAGATACATAGTGATATATTCTGCAGATTATTACATTACTGACCTCTCTAGAGATCTGCAGAACATTGCTCTGTCCCATCTACCCCCTGACAGATACATAGTGATATATTCTGCAGATTATTACATTACTGACCTCTCTAGAGATCTGCAGAACATTGCTCTGTCCCAGCTCCATATCACACACCTTTAAGTCAGGAATTAGTAACAAAGTTGGTTTTACTTTGACCCCTAGTTTGGGAATATCAGCCATTCATATAAGAACTTCAGATCTCTGAATAATTTCTCACCATTTCTGCTGGTTTCCACTCACTATCAATATAAAATAAATATTAAAAAAAGAAAAAAGAAGTAGGTGCTTTTGTCTGTAGTACAGCGGTAGTTTTACATGAAACAGTTATTTATATACCATCCGGAAAATCATTCTCTACATCATCTGCCCAACAACCCCAGATTGAGAGAAATAGGAAAGTTTCATTATCAGGCTGAAAAGCCCGGGGTCTCTGAAGCAGAAACTGCTCGGAAACGCAGGGAATATGATCCCACCTTAATTGCTCTTTAACATTAATTGATTTCATACCATTTTCTTGCAAAATGCACAAATCAGTTAAGATAGGAAACCACACTGGCATTTTACAAATTAGCAAATCGTTAACTTACTGGGACTATTTCTACAGACAAATAAATACTGATTAAAGGCTGTAGAAATATGAGCCTAACAGTCACACTTACTAATCCGCCACGTGGCTTCATGAATATTTCAGTGCAGGAAATATCAGGTGCAAAAATAAAAAATAATTAACTTATTTCCCAACTTAAACACCAGTTTTAATGTAACCACCCAGGTCTCACATAGGATTTAACAGCTAATTGTACTTTTCTCACAATTAATGAAGAGTAAAAAAAAACTCTCTCAACAAATTTAATTATCCGAGATTGAAATGAAACTATGGCTGGCAGCTCTCTAACAATACAATCCTGGAGCTTATTGTAATTAATTCTCCTGGTCTTAGGTTTCATTATCTAACACAGAAATGTATTTATTGTAGCTTTTAATGTTAGTTTCCTCATGTTCTGTGAGGTTCCATATTGTATATGTTTAGGAGTATTGCACAGATAATTTCAGGCACCTTGTTGTAATCAGCCATCGATCCATCTTTATAATACTTCAATCACACAGCGTATACAACTGGACCCCCACTATATAGACTATCCCACCACAATCGCTGCCCCAGCATGCCCAGGGGACGGATATCACATTCTCCAATATGAACCTTATAAAGAGAGAAACACAATTACAATTTCCTATTACCCAAAACAACAACTGAGAGATATCTGCCTGTAGAATGATGGTGAATACTTTGCTTAACAAATTATGGGCTGAAAGTTTGTGTTTTTAATGGGATGTGATATAACTTGTCCAAACGAAGCTTAAAAACCTGTCAAGAGAAATGAAACCAGCTGGAAACCGTAACAATTCCGGGCTAAATAGCTGAAATTCATGTATTGTGGTCATTGGCAGCCGTTCAACAATGATATCTAGGAATTCCCTGCGTATATCTCAATATATTCATAATAGAGGGAACATTCAGCTCACAACTTTACTGGTGATATTACATATATCTGACGTGAGAATACTGTCAACAATAGAGGGTTAATAAGGTGATGGACAGAGGGGGGTACACAGGAGACCTATGTCAGCACTATGTGAGCGCTGTTGTATATGAAGGGTTAATAAGATGATGGACAGAGGGGGGTACACAGGAGACCTATGTCAGCACTATGTGAGCGCTGTAGTATATGAAGGGTTAATAAGATGATGGACAGAGGGGGGTACACAGGAGACCTATGTCAGCACTATGTGAGCGCTGTAGTATATGAAGGGTTAATAAGGTGATGGACAGAGGGGGGTACACAGGAGACCTATGTCAGCACTATGTGAGAGCTGTGTTATATGAAGGGTTAATAAGGTGATGGACAGAGGGGGGTACACAGGAGACCTATGTCAGCACTATGTGAGCGCTGTTGTATATGAAGGGTTAATAAGATGATGGACAGAGGGGGGTACACAGGAGACCTATGTCAGCACTATGTGAGCGCTGTAGTATATGAAGGGTTAATAAGGTGATGGACAGAGGGGGGTACACAGGAGACCTATGTCAGCACTATGTGAGCGCTGTAGTATATGAAGGGTTAATAAGGTGATGGACAGAGAGGTGTACACAGGAGACCTATGTCAGCACTATGTGAGCTCTGTAGTATATGAAGGGTTAATAAGATGATGGACAGAGGGGGGTACACAGGAGACCTATGTCAGCACTATGTGAGCTCTGTAGTATATGAAGGGTTAATAAGACGATGGACAGAGGAGGGTACACAGGAGACCTATGTCAGCACTATGTGAGCGCTGTGTTATATGAAGGGTTAATAAGACGATGGACAGAGAGGTGTACACAGGAGACCTATGTCAGCACTATGTGAGCTCTGTAGTATATGAAGGGTTAATAAGATGATGGACAGAGGGGGGTACACAGGAGACCTATGTCAGCACTATGTGAGCTCTGTAGTATATGAAGGGTTAATAAGACGATGGACAGAGGAGGGTACACAGGAGACCTATGTCAGCACTATGTGAGCGCTGTGTTATATGAAGGGTTAATAAGACGATGGACAGAGAGGTGTACACAGGAGACCTATGTCAGCACTATGTGAGCTCTGTAGTATATGAAGGGTTAATAAGATGATGGACAGAGAGGGGTACACAGGAGACCTATGTCAGCACTATGTGAGCTATAGTATATGAAGGGTTAATAAGATGATGGACAGAGAGGGGTACACAGGAGACCTATGTCAGCACTATGTGAGCTGTGTTATATGAAGGGTTAATAAGGTGATGGACAGAGGGGGGTACACAGGAGACCTATGTCAGCACTATGTGTGCGCTGTAGTATATGAAGGGTTAATAAGGTGATGGACAGAGGGGTGTACACAGGAGACCTATGTCAGCACTATGTGAGCTCTGTTGTATATGAAGGGTTAATAAGGTGATGGACAGAGGGGGGTACACAGGAGACCTATGTCAGCACTATGTGAGCGCTGTAGTATATGAAGGGTTAATAAGGTGATGGACAGAGAGGGGGGTACACAGGAGACCTATGTCAGCACTATGTGAGCGCTGTAGTATATGAAGGGTTAATAAGGTGATGGACAGAGAGGGGTACACAGGAGACCTATGTCAGCACTATGTGAGCTCTGTAGTATATGAAGGGTTAATAAGATGATGGACAGAGGGGGGTACACAGGAGACCTATGTCAGCACTATGTGAGCGCTGTAGTATATGAAGGGTTAATAAGGTGATGGACAGAGGGGGGTACACAGGAGACCTATGTCAGCACTATGTGAGCGCTGTGTTTTATGAAGGGTTAATAAGGTGATGGACAGAGAGGGGTACACAGGAGACCTATGTCAGCACTATGTGAGCGCTGTGTTATATGAAGGGTTAATAAGGTGATGGACAGAGAGGTGTACACAGGAGACCTATGTCAGCACTATGTGAGCTCTGTAGTATATGAAGGGTTAATAAGATGATGGACAGAGGGGGGTACACAGGAGACCTATGTCAGCACTTTGTGAGCTCTGTAGTATATGAAGGGTTAATAAGACGATGGACAGAGGAGGGTACACAGGAGACCTATGTCAGCACTATGTGAGCGCTGTGTTATATGAAGGGTTAATAAGACGATGGACAGAGAGGTGTACACAGGAGACCTATGTCAGCACTATGTGAGCTCTGTAGTATATGAAGGGTTAATAAGATGATGGACAGAGAGGGGTACACAGGAGACCTATGTCAGCACTATGTGAGCTGTAGTATATGAAGGGTTAATAAGATGATGGACAGAGAGGGGTACACAGGAGACCTATGTCAGCACTATGTGAGCTGTGTTATATGAAGGGTTAATAAGGTGATGGACAGAGGGGGGTACACAGGAGACCTATGTCAGCACTATGTGAGCGCTGTAGTATATGAAGGGTTAATAAGGTGATGGACAGAGGGGTGTACACAGGAGACCTATGTCAGCACTATGTGAGCTCTGTTGTATATGAAGGGTTAATAAGGTGATGGACAGAGGGGGGTACACAGGAGACCTATGTCAGCACTATGTGAGCGCTGTAGTATATGAAGGGTTAATAAGATGATGGACAGAGGGGGGTACACAGGAGACCTATGTCAGCACTATGTGAGCGCTGTAGTATATGAAGGGTTAATAAGATGATGGACAGAGGGGGGTACACAGGAGACCTATGTCAGCACTATGTGAGCTGTAGTATATGAAGGGTTAATAAGATGATGGACAGAGGGGGGTACACAGGAGACCTATGTCAGCACTATGTGAGCTCTGTAGTATATGAAGGGTTAATAAGACGATGGACAGAGGAGGGTACACAGGAGACCTATGTCAGCACTATGTGAGCGCTGTGTTATATGAAGGGTTAATAAGACGATGGACAGAGAGGTGTACACAGGAGACCTCTGTCAGCTTTATAAGAAGCACAATATACCCACGTTGTGTGATAGGAAGTGTTTGTTTCCCTGTGGAACGTGCAAAGTTGTGTTGTGATAGTTTGTATCACATCTGCGGATATCCCGTATTATGTATATTGGTGATGACTTTGTCTCACATATCTTTATAAGCTGATTCCACATCTCTGTGAGTGGTATTAGTATCTCGTGTATAAATACACTGGGAACTCATCTGTGACTCCCTGGCTAGGTGCAATCTATAATACATATATATCACATATCATCTGCATGTCCCTCCAAACTGGGAGACGTTTAATGAATAATCTTCTTGAACTTTGATTAAAACACAAAACTAATTGACCCGTCTCAGTAAATGACAAATAAATTATTCCTGACACAATAACCAAAAATGAATAAAATCTCTTAAGAATAACCTGAGCAATAAACAATGGCCCCAAAATTACCCCACAGCTGTAAAAATACAGCAAAGCTGCCTCCGGCTGAGAGGTTGTTACACACTATTTGCTTTAGGAAGACTGGGTCCTCGGCCTTAATCAACCAATAAATTATTTCCTGCAATTACATTAAATAGAAAATTATCTTCAAATTGGGAGTGTTAATTGAAAATCAAAATTCAGAGTGAAGTTTAGAAATTACACGCTGAATGTAATTAGCCAGGAAAGACTTCACCTCTGTTTTCTAAACAAATGTCGGGCGATTCACCCGCTGACCACGGACGTGATGCAACTGGGTCTATTACCAGCACATAAACAGAACCTGGTGTAGATTAATGATAAGAAAACATGTTCTATGTAATACTGCTGGTCTGCACTACTTTGTGTGTAAACATCCTAGCACAATATTTTATTGTTGTGCATAAATGTTCGGTATCCACAGATAGATGAAACGCACAGAAGTGTCCAACCACAAGCTTCCAGATATTAATTAACGTACTAAAAATGGAGATTTGCCCCAAGCTTTGTAGCTCTATTAAGTGAAGTAATAGGTTGTGTTCTAATAAGTATAGCCAACATGTTTACTGTAGTAAAGAAAATGCATAATAATATATATATATATAATCTCACACTAACTGTGCTGAGTTTGCCAGCACTTGCGTTTGCCAACCAGAGAGATTTTGAAAAGGAGATAATGATTTGTAAGATAGCTAAGAAAAGGTTCCTGCTTAAAACTTGCCTTTTGAAGAAAAAAAACAATCTTCTATGTGGGATTTCTGCTTTCAAGCAAGAAAGAAATTTACCTTGTAAGTGTGATCCTTATTACATTCACCAGCCACAGGGAAAATAGTAAAAAAACCAAAACAGATATTTGGCAAAATGTAGAAATATTTTAAATTAATTTCCTACAATTTTCTGCCCCCTAAACTTGCTACCTGAGACAACTGCCTCATGATCGCCCCATTCCATGTAGTCATTATCATCCTCTCAGGTACTCTGCACTGAACATGTCACTGTTAAAGGGGCTTCTACCCCGTCACCAATGATAGTGACTTGGTCTCGTGAGGTCACCCTGTTAACGAGACACAATAAAAGCTATTGGTGACCCCATACTTTTTAGTGGTGCAGATCCTCCAGTAAAATGTATTTTTGAGGCCCTTTCAAAGTCAAATGACACAATATTAAAGGAAACTGGTTCCACCTCCCAGAATATCTGCACACTCATCTCCTAAAATACTCAGTGCTGCTGTGAGAATGCCAATGATCTGATTGGCTATAGGTAGTTCCATCTCCAACCATTTCAGATAGGTAGACATCCCGATTATTTGAAGACTGAATACAATAAGGTGCGCAGACCGTAGTTAAATGCTGATCTTTAAATCCAATATTATAGGATTGCTCAGAATCCAGCCTACATGTTGAGTGATAGCAGTTGTCCTGCGTTGTGCCACCAATCCGACCAGAGTTACCTCCTAAACATGAACTGTAACTCCTGATCGGTTTCACTGACATATAGCAACTTGTAGTTCATAGATATTATGGGATTAAACAGCGACAATATTGTGACGCTGTTATTCTAATGGATGAAACAGGTGGTATCCAGTTACCTAATAGTCGGTAAAATAAAAACGTGACATGGCGACCTAGATGCGCACTTTATGCTTTAAGGACACGGTCTCTCCCAGGAATTGTGCAGATGAGTTAAGACGACATCATTTTCCTTCCCTGATCTCAGCCGTCAATTTCACTCCATAATTTACATCAATTCTCCAAATGAAGACTAAGTGACTGCACCACAAGTCACAATGATTATCTGCAACATCTTCCGCGAAAAAAGAGGGACTTTGGTGCTGAACACTGAACACTTGAAAGATTGTTCCTGAAAATAATTTGTAGGGACTCTTAAGGGATGAATCCATTATTTAGAGACTCGCACCATTATCTGCGAGGAAGAGCCAGGCTCTCTTTGTAGAGCGCGACAATTGCAAATTCTCCACCCTTCTCCTCTTTAAATTCCAGCTATTTCCCCCCTGCAGATTAACCCCTATGCTGCCAGCTGCAATCCTCTCCGAACAGATATCACTGAGTGCGACTGAGACACACAGGTTCCATCGTACAATCAGAAACTGAATGAAAAATGTGAATATTTCAAGGAAATGAAAATCAATGTATTCAACAGACTCAACATCAGAGCAGGCCGAGTTGAGATGAATGAAAAATGAAATCTATTGTCTATCAATAACTTATATTGTTCCAGTTGATGTAGATTTCTGATCAGCCAGGCAATGTGGGGGCAGAGAGCAGCGTTATGTATAACAGACACTACAAGTTGTTCTATCACAGGGGATACGTCTTCAGCGCCGGTGTAATACCTGTCCGACAATGTGCTGCGTCCACTGTAACGTGAATGTTGTATACAGACTGCATAATACTAATCAAGACACAGAGTAAATGGCCTGAGTAATAACGGCAGCCATGGAAACACCAGAAAGTGGAGATACCAAATTCTGTCATCAAACTCTTTGGAGTTTTGATGATAAACTTTTTTTTTTTTTTAAAATAAGTTTTTATTGAGGTTTTTAGTAACAAACACAGGTTACATATATGCAATTTCAACAATATTCGTTTTGGATGGCGAATAATAAAGAGATTATAACATCATAACAACATCGCACTAAGCCAAAGGTGGCTGAATGTGTCAGAGAGTGCGGACATTCCCATCCAGGAAAGGTGGGTATAGCTGACCTGACATATAAAACATAAAGACAGACAGGGGGGGGGGGGATATAACAAAGAAACATAAGGAAAGAATGGGGGATGGCAAGATGCAAGTCATCATAATAATAAAAGGCCTACAGCATATAGAGAGGAGATATAGAACATAGCCTAATCCAACCATTACAGACGGCTGGTTCACCCCTGTAACCTAAAGATACATGTTTCAGACGGATGAGCCCAAGGCCGCAAACTCTGGCGAATCTATAAAGTCCAGCCAAGGTCTCCATATAGTATAATATGTTACAAAAGAGTCCCTATCTGACAAATATAATTCTTCCATGGACCTGTAATATTCTAATCTCCTGATCCAATCCCGAACATTTGGTGGCGTGGTTGTTTTCCATCTCACAGGTATGACTGCCTTGGCGGCTGATATCACAAATTTTAACATAGATTTTTTAAAGCAGGAAATTGGCATATCTACTTTATTGAGGAGCCAGTACACCGGGGTATCGGGAATAGCCTGGCCAAGCATCTTCCGTGTGATGCCTATAACCTGTGACCAAAAGGGTTTTAGTACGGGGCAATCCCACCAGATATGTAATAAAGATCCTGATCCTGAACTACATCTCCAACAGGCACTAGACAGTCCGCAAAACATTGATGATAAACTTTTATCTACTCGCTACTGAAACCTTTCATTAATGACACAAGACACTGATCCAGCATCCAGAGGAACATTGAGAGCCAGAGATGTCATCTGTGTGTAATCTTGTACAGCCACACGGGCGCAGCCGGCGAAAAGGGAACAGTTCTGAGAAATGTTATTCAAATGCCCATATTTACCAAAATCCAACACTAATAAAATCTTATATACACCAGTCTCTTTTATATGGACGTACCCTCTTTAAAATGTTCCATAAAAGTTACACAACCTGCATTAAGACAACAGAGAATACAGCACTGTGTAAATAAAACAATTTAATTGGTACAGGTGTAATTTTCACAGTATTCCGTGAAAGAGGCTGATTTTGGACAAAAATCCCTTTCAGAATATTTTCCAATATATAACGCGTGGGTAGAACACACAGAGACACGTACGTCACGCTGTACATCACTCTACTCAGTAATTAACATTATGTAGAAATAGTAAATTTGCAAAAAGTATTTTTAAATGACTAATTGCATCAATGTTTTCAGGAGAGAGACTTTTTGTGCTAGAAATCAAAACGTCTGTAAAAGATATAATAAAAAACATTTTTACAAAACCATCTCATCTTAGAATTTTGTGGAAGTAAATATTAGTTTCTTTTTATCTTTAATCCAGACGGTTCCAGCTTTATTCCGCTAGCTAAGTGGCCCTAGGATGGTTTATGGTGGGCAGGTAGCAGGTATTTATAACACATATAATGTTCTTGTCTCTCGTCCTGTCGGAGTGTTGGCGCGCTCCCAGAATGCACTACACACTGGGAACATCGCCAACCACAATAGTGGTGTTGCTGACAGGTCTGTTGAGACATCTGTGTATGTGGATAAGGGATTTATACTGATAGTGATGGCTGGAGAAGATGCTGGAATACAGCAATAATATGGGGTGATAAAGAAACAGAGATATAGGGGATAACACCAGGGTGGGAGACAGAGATGGGAAAGGGGGGAACCCAAGAAAATGTGATGGGGAGAAGGATAGGAAACAATTACCCTACTAAACTGTTCAATACTAACCGTGTAATTGTAGCTGGTGTCACGATCAGAGGGTTGGTCACCCAACCGCAATGTGCCGCATCCAAAGACACCACCTCCAAAACACTGTACCAACCGTTCCTGACCTTCTGTATTGTTATTAGAGTAATTATATCCAAACACACAACTTTCATCTCATAGCTGGAGTATTAGATGGCCCATCATGATAATATAATCTCCTGGTTATTCATTGTTGTCAATATTTAATTCTATTACACTGTACACAGACATAGGACACTACACCCCCAACATGACCTGACCACTGGACATGATCATAATACAATTCTATTACACTGTATACAGATATAGGACACTACACCCCCAACATGACCTGATCACTGGGCATGATCATAATACAATTCTATTACACTGTATACAGACATAGGACACTACACCCCCAACATGACCTGACCACTGGACATGATCATAATACAATTCTATTACACTGTACACAGACATAGGACACTACACCCCCAACATGACCTGACCACTGGACATGATCATAATACAATTCTATTACACTGTATACAGACATAGGACACTACACCCCCAACATGACCTGACCACTGGACATGATCATAATACAATTCTATTACACTGTATACAGACATAGGACACTACACCTCCAACATGACCTGACCACTGGACATGATCATAATACAATTCTATTACACTGTATACAGACATAGGACACTACACCCCCAACATGACCTGACCACTGGACATGATCATAATACAATTCTATTACACTGTATACAGACATAGGACACTACATCCCCAACATGACTTGACCACTGGACGTGATCATAATACAATTCTATTACACTGTATACAGACATAGGACACTACACCCCCAACATGACCTGATCACTGGACATGATCATAATACAATTCTATTACACTGTATACAGACATAGGACACTACACCCCCAACATGACCTGACCACTGGACATGATCATAATACAATTCTATTACACTGTATACAGACATAGGACACTACACCTCCAACATGACCTGACCGCTGGACATGATCATAATACAATTCTATTACACTGTATACAGACATAGGACACTACACCTCCAACATGACCTGATAACTGGGTATGATCATAATACAATTCTATTACACTCTATACAGACATAGGACACTGCACCCCCAACATGACCTGACCACTGGACATGATCATAATACAATTCTATTACACTGTATACAGACATAGGACACTACACCCCCAACATGACCTGACCACTGGACATGATCATAATACAATTCTATTACACTATATACAGACATAGGACACCACACCTCCAACATGACCTGACCTCTGGACATGATCATAATACAATTCTATTACACTATAAACAGACAGAGGACACTACACCCCCAACATGTCCTGACCTCTGGACATGATCATAATACAATTCTATTACACTGTATACAGACATAGGACACTACACCCCCAACATGACCTGACCACTGATCATAATACAATTCTATTACACTCTGTACAGACATAGGACACTATGAAGTGACCACTGACCACTGGATATAATGTTATCTCATTAAATGACTGGTAAACACACTATTGCTCTCAGCCATAATAGTCAGAGGGTGAATGTGATGTCTCGGGTTTAGGACTTTAATGACAACGGCGCGGGAGCGGACGGACAGAGGTCACAAGCCAGGAGATTCCTGGGCACAAGCGACAGAAAGTGACATGAATACGTTCAGCAATCAGAGAGTCATACTCATTACAGGTGACACGCGACATACCTGTAAACACACGGTACAGAGAAGCATGTGAATAGCCCCTACAAGGCAATACACAGTTATAGTCCTAGAGGAAGAAATGTCTCTGGTTTCTGCCATTCTGATAGCGGCTCCTACTCTCTACCTGGCCACGACCCCCCTGCCCCGAACACAGCACCACAATGCACAGAAATTCCCAAACATCAATACAAAGAGAAACAATGGAGATATCTGATCCTCAGCCCTAGGGCGATGTAAATCTCACCTGCTTGTAGTCGCCCTCATTCACACAATTCTGTTGGAACACGCAGAGCGGCTGTGAAATCAGGTCTCACAACTGCATTATGTACATAGAACATTCCTAAATATAGGGTCAGAGGGGATACAGCGAAATGGAAGCACCTGCCCGACATGACCAAACAGGCGCCAGGAGTATTGTCTGCAGGGAAACCGTACAGAACAATCTGCCCCACGTATCGGGGTCACACGCTACCTGCCCACCAGGTAGTTACCCCATTCTCACTAACTGTGGTTATAGAGCAGAGTGACGAACACAGGAAACCACTCTTCCAAAATCTGGAACTTTTCTTCAAGTTTCTGTAGATTTAGAAAGTGTTTGTCCCTGTAGAAGCTCCAGGTGACCAGTGCAGAGGCCCCACCATAGTCCTGGAGAACAAGTCAATAAGTCAGGTACAATGATGGTTCTAATGGGACATATCTGTAAATATCCGTAGAATTCACTTTATACACAGACTGTTTATAGTATATTTATTATTATATAGCATTCTGTTAACTTTGTTTTTATTGCATTTAATGCCAGTTCCCATCTTCTGGGTAAATCCGGTTAGATTCTGACTTGGGCCAACTGCGGCCAAATATATGTCAAATGTAAAACTACTGGATGCATTTAGGAAAATATAATATGGGCTGCAAAATCCCACCCAACACGGTGACACAGTGGTTAGCATTGCTGACTTCCAGCGATGGGGTCATGAGTTCGATTCCCACGAGGGCCCTATCCGTGTTTGTGTGGGTTTCCTTGCATGCTCCTGACATACTGGCAGGTTATCTGGCTTCTGACAGAATGGATCTGTCTGTGTGTGGCTGGGAATTAGACTGTAAGCTCCAATGGATCAGGGACTAAGATCAATCATTATACAGTCAGCAAATGAGCGCGACCAAGATGGTGGCCTCACTTGCGCACACCTCCCAACCATCCTGATTTAGGAGGGACAGTCTTGATGGGGCCACAACGGGGGGAGGTATAACTCCACTCACTTTCATCTAGCGATGAACGGGGGCCGCATAAGCGTGGGAAAGGGGAGGGGAGTACGAGGCAGCATAATACATTCCCCCAAGGATGTAGCCACACCCCTGTCATTATGAGATCACGCCCAATCACCCGCTGTGCCAATGTGAACAGACACATGTAAAGTGATTTGAGACCTATTGGTAGAAAAAAACCCACTATATAAATAATACAAAATAATTATTATATATGCAGAAGATTTCATCACTTTTTGGAAAAAAAGAGAGTTTATCAAGTTTTTCACATTGAAACTAATCAGTTTCTCCCCCCACGAGGCTGAGCTGGCAGTGCAGGGGGGCACGCAGGATTTTCAAGGGGGGTTCCCCCCCCCCCCACCCACAAAAAAAAGAAGCGAGAGAGCCGCTGCGCATGCGCCCGCGCAGCTCCGTTTCGGCAGCACTGTACTATACAGCAGCTGCGGACGCTTCTTTGTCAGCGCCGCGGCTGCTGTATAGTACAGTGCCGCTATGTAGGGGCACTTCTTTAGCAGAGGGAAGGGGTTTCTAGAGACCCCCCGTGAGCCCCTGCAGTGTGAGGGTTACGTGGTGTATTATAGACAGACCTGTACCTGTAATCATCTCTCTGCTGGTATCTGGTCCCGCTGTCTGTGAGCATGACTGAGGGACTACAGCAGTTATTATGGAGTATCCAAGCACAGCCATTATATAGGTACACTGGGATCAGACCGGACCTGGCAGCCACAGAACAATACAACAAGTCTGAGCAGAAGCAAATGTCCTTTGTACTTCTACCGAGACGTGGTGTGGTGTGTCCGTCACAGCCTCTGTTACACAGTGAGGCCGCGGGAGTAATATTACATCCGCCAGATCCCAGATCTCTGACACGGATCAGCCGCACCAGGAATGAAGGATCCCACTCTGTGAACTGTCCTCTGGATATACAACAAATGGAAACAAATCGTTTAACTTTCCCGCACCTTCATTCCTCCAGATATGAAGCTAATTAGTGTCTGATTAAATAATCCTGTATTACAGCAGGAAATGAATCCAGACAGCAGGTTCCTGCTAAATATAAACTTTAATGTTTTCTAATTGGACCGATCACAAATGTTACAATGGAAATGAGTCAAGAATACATCAGCTGTCGGGAAATGTAACAGAGTAGAGTTGTAGTTAACAATCTCTATACTGAGCACTGATCAACCCATGCTGATCCCCTATACACTGAGCCCCCCAACACGCTGAGCCCCCTATACACTGAGACCACCAACATGCAGAGTCTTCTATACACTGAGCCCCTGTACACTGACCCCCCAACATGCTGAGCCCCCTATACACTGATCCCCCTATACACTGAGACCACCAACATGCGGAGTCTTCTATACACTGAGCCCCTGTACACTGACCCCCCCAACATGCTGAGCCCCCTATACACTGAGACCACCAACATGCGGAGTCTTCTATACACTGAGCCCCTGTACACTGACCCCCCCAACATGCGGAGCCCCTCATACAGAGACCACCAACATGCGGAGCCCCCTATACACTGAGCCCCCCAACACGCTGAGCCCCCTATACACTGAGACCACCAACATGCAGAGTCTTCTATACACTGAGCCCCTGTACACTGACCCCCCAACATGCTGAGCCCCCTATACACTGATCCCCCTATACACTGAGACCACCAACATGCGGAGTCTTCTATACACTGAGCCCCTGTACACTGACCCCCCCAACATGCGGAGCCCCTCATACAGAGACCACCAACATGCGGAGCCCCTATACACTGAGCCCCCCAACACGCTGAGCCCCCTATACACTGAGACCACCAACATGCGGAGTCTTCTATACACTGAGCCCCTGTACACTGACCCCCAACATGCGGAGCCCCTCATACAGAGACCACCAACATGCGGAGCCCCCTATACACTGAGACCACCAACATGTGGAGTCTTCTATACACTGAGCCCCCTAAACGCTGACCCCCTATACATTGAGCCCCCCAACACGCAGAGTCTCCTATACAGTTAGCCCCTACACACTGACCCCCTATACACTGACCCCCCCCAACATGCAGAGTCTTCTATACACTGAGCCCCTATACACTGACCCCCCCAACACGTGGAGTCTCCTACACGCTGACCCCCAACATACGGCGTTTCCTATACAATGAGCACCCTACACACTGAGCCCCCTATACACTGAGTCCCCCAACATACAGAGTCTCCTATACAATGAGCACCCTACACACTGAGCCCCCTATACACTGAGTCCCCCAACATACGGAGTCTCCTATACAATGAGCACCCTACACACTGAGCCCCCTATACACTGAGTCCCCCAACATGCGGAGTCTCCAATACACTGAGCCCTCTATACAAAGAATCTGCTATACACTGCCCCCCTACACACTGACCTTTTACATATTAAGCAGCTTACACCCTTATCCCCCTATACACAGATCTTACACCTTGAGCCCGACTACAAGCAGACCCCCTAATCAATGAGCCCCTACACTATTGGTGCATGGCCACATATACTGGTAACTTTGATCGCTACAGAGAATGGACCCACAATACATTTACATGTTTGAAACAGCGAACAGAACAAGGACTAACTATAAGATGAGTCACGTTATACCTGTGCTGTCTGTGTGAGTGTTGTTAGTTTATTCTCCATAGGGATCAGTAATCCCGTTACATTCACCTGCAGGTAGCCTAGCAAATCCTGCCAGCCTGGCACACAGCGCGAGGCTCCTTCCTGGTTCCCAGGTATGGGGGGGCGAGAGTCACCCACCCAGCACAATAGCTTCATTAGTAACCCTTTTGCTTTTGGTATTTGCAGAGTTTACACAACAGGGAAAATGTTGTCTTATGCGACTCCACAAAGGGCGAGTGTAGGGTCTACTCTGTACATAAATGATTAATTATTAATAGTGAATTAACGGTACAAGTGTTTAGGAACATTACAGGGATTTATTCTATTGTATATGACACAAACATAAGGATTGGTTATAGATATTTTGCGTCTGAATGTTAGACAGCTGTAATATGAAGAGATAAAGTAGAATCTGTACATGACATCTGTAAGTGGAGGTTCAGAGGTTCAACGTGCCAGTGAAGGTCACAGCCTCCCACCCTCCAGAGGTCACAGAATGGAGACCAGATGTGTCTGTGAGCTGAGCTCTGTCTAATCTGCTGGACCAGATGGGAGTAAAACTATGTAGGCAGGTTGGTGGGTGCTTCTAGGGATACCCGATGCCCTAGTACTGGGGGACATAGGCTGTGGTACTAATGGATTGTCGGCAAATTCTGCGCAGACTCCACCTGTCTGCTGGATAATGACACATAGCTTGTACAGCTTACACAGCACACGGACATCAACCAATGGCAACACAGCGCGCTACAGAACTTTCACCTGTCAATATATCCTCTAGTCCAACCTGTGGCATACCCTGCTAACTATCAGCTCGCAGAGCATTCTGGGACTTGTAGTTTCACAACACCTAGAGAGCTACAGGTTGTTCAAAAGGGCTCCAGTGCAGCCTGTCCCTCTAATACAAGGGCTTCCTCATCCTTTATATAACACAAATCTATTAGTCACGTCACCGCTGTACGTATTCCCATAGTAAGACAATGTACATATAATGACATGTACGTATCATACATCCCATATAACGGTGATTACATGGATGTGCATCATTAGTGCATGTGTGTAGATGTACATGTAACATACAAGCACAAGCAGTATATGTAGTTACATTGTAGACCTCTGATATGAGGAGTATAGAAGTATGGAGGGGCCAATATCCAGACAATGCCAGGTTACCAACAGAGAACCCACAGAATGGTTTTGGTGCTGATGGTGGAACAGCCAATACTGGTTCAACACAACTTATGAATCTGGCACAACAGGTCACTTAGGCACAAAGATATTAATCCAGTTCTCCAAAACCATAGAAAGCTGTAGACCGAGCACACTATAAATTCTAAGACACAGAATCCTGTCAGTTGCCGAGTTTTTCTGATGCCGGATTATGAAGACACAACAGAAACACACAAGTACATTTTAATTGTTTAAACAAACGATTTAAGACTTGCAATGGATTAGAAGCTGTCAGTCGAGGTGCCGGAGACATCTGCCCAACACATCTCTTGTCCCGGGTTATGCAAAAACTTTACATCGTAAATGAGAAGATATAAAGACATGCAGCACTTACATTAGGTGGCTGTTCTTCCACTCTTCAGAGCTGCGTTCTCCTATGAAGCCGGTCAGAACTTCAGAACTGGATGGCATACCAATTGTCACGCCGTCCCACGCCACAAGGAGCTAATGTCACTGCCGAAAAACCACACTTAGTTAATAATGCCCAGCTGGCAAGTCCCAAGTACCCACAGCCAGAACATCCTCACTTGTAGCACCGACAATAGGTAACGGGGGACTATCTCTTGGGCCTACAGACAAGTGCAGGACCCAACAGCTACTGCAGGACTGGGACCTAGTAGCCAGTCAGGGCATCATCCTAGGCAGCCTATTCGCTGAACAACACTGGGGCATTGTGGCTTCTCTCACACTTGACAGTAAGTTATGAGTCCTTTGTGAGCTCAAGGGAAGGAAAACAGAGATCGGAATTTGGCAGGAAAATATAATACAGAATTCTCCTGTCGGAGGAACCTGCAGTTTTCCCCCTTTGGTGAACACAATCAAGCATTGTTGAAAAAAAGAAAAGCAAGTTTGACAGATGAAATATAGTGAGGCCCCTTTTAGGAAAACAGTAAACAAAAAGCACCATTGAGGGCAAATCTTTTCTGTAAAGATGGGGTTTTCTGTGCAAATTCTCCCACACTTCCCATTAACTCCGTCTGTGCTGGGGGCCACCAAGGGTTAATGGTGACCAGATTAATAAAACAGGACGCCAGCGCAGAGAATATGGCACTGCCCTGAAAGAGAATCTAAGCAAAGCGTGAAAGAGGAGCCAAGAGAACAGCCATTGTTTACTATAAAGGGCTAATTCTGTTTGAGACAGGAAGAATCGGACACTGGAGATCGCTCAATACAAATATGAAAGGAAGGAAACCAGTCTTGGTCATTGCTGGGGATCTCTCTCCCTCCAGCCTGGTCCTTAGTGAGGTCATCGCTGGCAGGAGAGGCTAAAACAACGTCTTCTGATACAACTATAGTTCGGACATCTGGACGGCCAGCGAACAGTAGACTATTTTCTTTCAGTTCATGCATTTTATCCTAAACTAGTGGCTGGAGCCAGCTATAGTCACATAAACTGAAACTAGGCAGCTGAAAAGGATTTCTGTGTTGTGTTTAGCTCTAGTTGGTATTTTATTTCTTTGTTAAATAAAGTGATTTGCAGGGTGCAAGTAAAAGCAGCATTTTATTACATGGGCACGTTGCACTGTACAGGATATCGGCGTACAGAGGAGAGATCGGCGTACAAAGGAGAGATCGGCGTACAGAGGATATACCGGTGTACAGAGGAGAGATCGGCGTACAGAGGAGAGATCGGCGTACAGAGGAGAGATACCGGCGTACAGAGGAGATACCGGCGTACAGAGGAGATACCGGCGTACAGAGGAGATATCGGCGTATAGAGGAGATACCGGCGTATAGAGGAGATACCGGCGTACAGAGGAGATATCGGCGTACAGAGGAGATATCGGCGTACAGAGGAGATATCGGCGTACAGAGGAGAGATCGGCGTACAGAGGAGAGATCGGTGTACAGAGGAGAGATCGGCGTACAGAGGAGAGATCGGCGTACAGAGGAGAGATCGGCGTACAGAGGAGAGATCCGGCGTACAGAGGAGATACCGGCGTACAGAGGAGATACCGGCGTACAGAGGAGATATCGGCGTATAGAGGAGATACCGGCGTATAGAGGAGATACCGGCGTACAGAGGAGATATCGGCGTACAGAGGAGATACCGGCGTACAGAGGAGATAGCGGCGTATAGAGGAGATACCGGCGTACAGTGGAGATACCGGCGTACAGAGGAGATATCAGCGTATAGAGGAGACTTGCAGTTAGATAATCAGATTCAGAGTTACTGTACTGGTGACAACGATTCTACAGGTTTATTCTGAAGATAGTTGGGTTTAAATCCCTCTCAAATCATCTGCTGGGAGCTTATTCCCTGTAACAGTCAATTACAGCAATAACCACTCAGGTTTAGATCTACTAAGATTAGGAGACCACAAAATAAAGGTCACGCGGTCATTACCATTTCCTGGCTTGTCGCTCATTGGAAAACTGTGTCATCTGAAGGAAGTTCTAACATCTACAGACTATTTCTGAGTTAATTATTTGAATATGTGAATCTGATACATTATTGACACAATTTTAACACATGGACACTACTGAGGGGCAGGGACCACAACCCGCATGGTAGAGTTTAGGCCGACACAATAGTATTACAACCCCGAACATTTCATGAACATTGTCATTACATTAATGAGAGACTCTACAATAATTATCACATTAAACTAGGAACAGATACAGACAATGACAGCCAGCAAATAGAGCAGGAGAAGTAGCACTGAGCATTTATCCATACATACAGAATAACAACAAATACCGAGAATTACACCAGCGTACAGAATAAGAGAAGTAGCCCATACATACAGAATAAAACCAGATACTGAGAATAATACCAGCGTACAGAATAAGACAAGTAGTACTGTGCATTTGCCTATACATAATATATACTGTAAGGAAACTGTGGTGTGTGCAATAGGAGAAAATTTAGAGTGTAAGCTCCTCTGGGACAGGGACGGATGTGAATGATTAAACATTCTCTGTAATGCGCTGCGCAATAAGAACAGATAATGGTTAATAATAATCATTTACTGGGGAATCCATTTGCAGCCTCCACTTACAATGGGCGTGAGGTCATACTCTGAGCTGCTTTATATCGCCCCTCTCCAGGGGTGACTGCGCTCCACCTCAGCCTGATGTGTATGTGTTTGCCAGATGCCAATTGTTCTGTGCTGTGACTGACGTGAGCCTTAAGAGATGACTACCAGCACACTTACAACCATATGTGCTTCAGCCAGCTCCGTAATTGTTAACGTCCTGAGAACTAGAAAAGACCACAAGGCAATAAAGTCCCAGTTAGGATCAAATGACACAGACCTTGCACATCGTTTGGAAAACATGAATAGAACATTTTGCTTTGCTACACCCATCTAGGGTAACAGCGATCATTGTGTGTCAGTCTGGATACAAGTCCAGCCACACCTAAGCCATGCGTGGCTGCGGAATAATAGAGATTTCCTATAAGACACAAGCAGCAGACGTGTGCCAGGGACGGCGGGCAGATAATACTCAAGAGAGGCCGCTTTCATATGCTTCTATAGTCATTGATGTCAATGAATTTGGCCTTTCTTGTGTCAACACTAAGTTGTGAGGAAGAAAAAGGTTTTTCCTCTTTGATTATACAAAGTATCAGTTTGTGGTTTGCAGAAGGTCACCCAGCTCTCCTAATATTAAATCCTATGGAAAGGTGAGCATTGATTATTCCTATAAATATACATTTCATTAAAGACAAACGGACGGCAGAATATTTCTTACGGGTTTGTACAATACTGATCCAAACTTTTGTTAGAAGAAATTGCTCCTATGTATTGTTTAAGATAGAAGGTGTTGGGATCCTCGATAACGCTGCAGTTATACAGATAAAGTGTTTGTTTAGGTTTCTATATACGCTGCTGGTGAGAGCGATCAGTCGCTGTCTAGCGACAAATGTTGTAATAGTGATGTAATGACTACACGTGTGATTTATATTACCATGTATGTACATGTAAGCGTCACATTACCCACAGGGCAACTGCCCACCTAGTGGCAGGGCAATGCTGGCATTACCGGGGGGGGGGGGGCAAAGCTGGCATTACCGGGGGGGGGGGGGGCAATGCTGGCATTACGGGGGGGGCAATGCTGGCAATACAGGGGGGGGGGCATTGCAGACATTACAGGGGTGTCATGCTGGTATTACAGGGGGTGATGCTGTTATTACATAGACCGTGTGGGTCTGGGTAGTGCACGCTGCATACTGATGAGACAATATACTAATCGTGGTGCTGTAACCTCTGGTGACGTACAGAGAACTTGCTCTGAACGCTTGTCACTGACTTTGCTTCCATTACATTGGTACTAAACGTACTGTTCCTACAGGGCCCGGTGCCCGTTGTGCTGACATTACAGAAAGCTTAGTGTTATTGGACCTGAGTCATTAAGGAGACTAAGGCAAAACAAGAGTAAATTTGATCCTGGACAAAACCATGTAACAATACAAGGGGTGCAAATTAGATTATTATTTTGCACGCAAGTTAAATTCTGGCTGTATTTTCATCTAGCACACGAATACTTGATAGGTTTATATACACTGTAACTTAAAGTTGATCTAGGACATGTCCTACCCCAACTATAAATCTGTCACCACATTTTACATTTACCTCCCCCTCCAATACAACATGGTTTTGCCCAAGTGCAAAGTTACTCCTGTTTTTTGCTTTGCTCTCCTTCATGACTCAGGCCTGTAATATTTAGTGATTGTTACTTTGAGTTACAGAAAGAAACTGACACATTGTTGTTGTTGGAAAAGTCATCTGCAGAAACAGGGACGAGAATTATCTGCAGCATTAGGACATCACACTGCTTATAGTTGTATTAAATGTCATACTTCTATGTAACAAAGCCGCTGTTACCCATCCCTTATATTTTCCATGCTGTGGAGTTTCGTATTTTACATTACTATTTAGTAAGTATTTGTATAAGACATAGATGTGTGTAATAATATCACTATAAGACGTAGACGTGTGTAATAATATCACTATACACAAAGTGAGTTCATTAATATATGGAGCTTCAATAAGTGACATGTTCCCAGGAGCATTATGCATCAGTAAATAATAAGAGTAATATATACTGCCGGCAGGTCTATCACCCACATGCCCATATATAAAGGACCCAAAATTCTGCGTGTCACATGTTTGTGGCATATTGACCCTGTTCCTGAGGGGAGCGGACACAATGCACAATGATGCAGCAGCAGGAAGGAGGGGGACAAACTACCTTTTCAGGGAGGGTTGTGACCCATAATGATTTAAAAACTTGACTTCTCTGTGAGAAATTTCTCCAATCACCCAAGACAGTCAGACAGGCGGCTCAGTGTATGTTGTTACAGGGTGAAGAGGAAAAGGATAGTACAGATAGCATGCAGAGGACAATAACAAGCCTTTCAATCAGAACAAAATCCTTTTGTAAAACATATAATAGAAATCAGCATTGAGATCTCTGTGGGCTTAAAACAACATTGCCTCGTTTGCTGGATGCCAGGCGCTCGCACAGCTGCGCTACTTGTCCTGGAACGTGTATAGCGCAGGGCAGGTCTAGCGAGCGATCTGCTGGACTGTAGGTGCATGGCTGATTTTCGGGGTGACCGAGATGAGCATTGCACAGGTAAACTGTACAATCCGCACAGTGCCATATTGGCTGTGAATGTCATGTACAGATTAGCTGGAAACAAGTTAAATAAACCTGGGACTCATCAGAACACCGAAAAATCAACCCAAGTTACACAATTATTGGTCATTAAAGGGCTCAGCTCATCCTGAGATGATCAGATTATTGTGTTACTACAAACTGAAATCTGTCATCTTCTATTTAAATAAAAGTCTTCTATATTTTTCTAATGATATGAACAGATTATTCTAGTATTTAACCACAAAATACATTTATAGAGCAATACTTAAATGGACCTTTAAATGCACACTAACACAGTTTTTATTTTCCTCCATCTAATAAAAATGTTCAGCAATATGTGTATAATAATTTTCTTTTTGCATCGCCTTTTCATTAGACTGCCATAGTTTTGTCTCTGTACTAGAATCCCCTTCTCTCCTCCCAAAGCCATCTGGGTCAGATTGCCTCTGAGAATGTTACAATGTGACCCAATGTCTTGTAGCCCATAGCAACCAATCCAAACAATTCTGATATTTCAAATGGAAACACGCTCCTGATTGGTCAACAAAGGCTTAATTATCCCACACAGAATGAAACTTGAGGGGGTAACGGTTAGCAGAGAGCAGTAACACCGTTTCCCAAATATAAGTGGAACTGTCTGTATTCCTGCCTGTGCACTGTAGTGAATGAGCAGACAACTTACATTTCACAGTGAATTAATACAGCTGCAATCTCCAGCTCACAAGTACATAGGTCACACATCCTTGTCTGTCTCTTTTATATTCATTAATACTAAACATAAAAGTTTATCCAATATAACAACAGCGTTGACAATTATTCATGTAAATGTTCCCAGACAAGGATAGAACATATCGGACAAAGTTTGGGGATATCAGGTGGGCTGACACTGAATATGGTCACAATGCCGTTTAATTCCATATAACCCCCCCCCCCCCCCTTGATAATTATTAACTCATAAAATGCCCAATAAGAACAGATACAAGAAACAATGTAAACATTGCCCAGTTTGCAAATACAAGAACATTCGAAGGGGTATAATTAGGGTGGTTATATAGAGGGTGTGGAGGTCCCCAAACACATTTGGGAACCTGGCACTAACCTTGATAATGGTGATTCAGGGTAGCACTTAATTCTGGCAAGTTCCTGAACCGCCTACACATACAAATGACCACTGCTGGTGTCTAAACAGTTAAATAAATCTAATGAGAAAAACACTTTGACGTATGAGAATTCTGCATTTTGCACATTTTCTATTTTTATACGTTGATTTAATGTGTCTATTTTTAGCCCCCAGAAGAGTCGGCTCTGGGTGGACATTTCGGACACTGCCAGTATTTAAACTTCTTTTACGTCTGCTAGAATTTCCTCCAGCATGAAATAAGAAAACATCCGCCCGGACAGTCATACATGTTTTCACTTCACTTGTAAATTAATGAGTAATACTCGTTACTCATCAGAAATTACTTACACCCTGCAGGCTGGTCCCAGTGGAGCTTACAATGGGTTCCGAATTATTTTTTACCCCCTAAAAATGAAGGTATGACACATTTTCTGGATCTATCACCCCCACAACGTCCTCTAGGAATTAAGGGTCTGGTTGATATTCGGAACACAATCTGCATGTAATGTGCATTTAAAAAACAAAAGAGCAGAGAACTTGTGTGTAGATTCGACCAGATTCAAATCCAGTTGCATCGCAAGATACATCTCCATGTGAGTCTGAGTGTGAGGATGCTCTGGGTACACGTTACTTGTCATACTGCAGTCTGTACATACATGTGCAATATAAGGTCACATCCAAAGCATACAATACATTAAATATTATAAAATAAATGAACAGTATAATCATTATTAAAAATATGGATTTTAAAAAAATTATATATATTTCTTACATTAAACAGTTACATATATACTTAGTATATACAATGCATTTATATAGCATATCTTCCTTGCATATAAGTGTCCTGTGCTACTAGGTGCACACATACAGACTATGCTGCACCAGTCATCACTATCAGTCGGCACTTACACCTGCCCTGTAGCTGGAACCAAGCGCACTTACTAGATACCCAGGACCTGAATCTGTCGCATCTATGTTACAACGCCCTTGGCGCACCTTTACTGTAAGTTGCTGTGTCAATCCGTCCCTTTCATCCACCGTTCCATCTTTCAAGTTGTAGGGGGTAGATTTACTAAACTGCGGGTTTGAAAAAGTGGAGCTGTTGCCTGTAGTAACCAATCAGATTCTAGTTAACATTCACTTAGTACATTCTACAAAATGACAGCTAGAATCTGATTGGTTGCTATAGGCAACATCTCCACTTTTTCAAACCAACAGTTTAGTAAATCTACACCGTCATTTGCGTTCAGACATGAATTGCGTTCATGGTGTAAGGTCCGTCAGTGAGCAAGATACGGCACACATACGGACTTACACCTCAACATAAATCAGGCCCAATATATACAGATCTTGTAATAAAGACACTAATCCATGTTACATTCAGTTAGTGAGTCTGTCATCACCAGCTGCTGTGATGAGGAACTCCACAGCTCTTACAGTAAAAAATCCTTCCCTACGCTGATGGTGCAGATATCTTATGACCTGTTTAGCAGCAGTTTCACCTAGTAGGAAGCATGATCTGGCTTTATGGCACATACATGTTCCGGTTATAGGTGTGCTGTGTGTGTGTTATATGAATATTTCAGGTCTTTCTACAGACATAGTGTAGTTTTATTTTCCCAGGTCTCTCATTATTACAGATTGGTGAAAGAAAATCTACTTTGCTGTTTATAAATGACACCACTTTCCCTGCGTAACATAAAACATCTGCATCGCGTCTGTCTGATTATGCAGGACACAGAGTATGGTGATTATATACGGGGCACACGGGGAGAGGTACAGCCACAGCACACAGAAAGGTAAATAGCACATGAAGGCCAGACAAATATTTGAAAGGCAGAGAAAGTTTCTACATCTGCACATCAGCCTGTTTTCATGTATCCGGAATGTGACACCAGATGTTTCTTTCACAGAGAACGCACATTATCTGCAGATTGTACATAGATCAGAGCTGGGGAACGGAATTATTTTCACTATGAATAATATGTGGCTGTACACAATGCCTTCCTTCCATCCCTGTGTGTTATGTGTCCACTGTCAGCTGCACACGTATAGAGCGGTCATGTGGGGGCAGCTATGAACCTATAGAAACGTCTGGATCCCATAAGGACCATTTAGAAGTTTGATCCTCGTCTTGCACAGACCACAGCTCTCCCTCACCAGAGAACGTCAGACAATCAGCCGGAGAACGGAGAGTACCAAGATGTCCCTAAACAATCTGTCCTTCATTTACAGACAACGCTCTGTGAGCAATGTACTATTAGCAGTAACTCAGGAGTACGCTCTTAGCCCTGAAACTGCCCTTTGGTCAAGCGATGGTCGTCTGTGTGTCTCTACTGCCCCGATACCATAATGATCAGTATAATACTATAGTACCACAGTACAGATGCTAGGAACACATGACTGAAACACACAGAGGAGCAGCACATTTACAAGATACTAAAGTGATCTGAGGGTGGAAGCCCCATTTTGGGTAAACATGCATGGTCTACGTGCAGCCAGGAAGGTCACCGCTCTGTGCCCACACCCCAAATCTGGGGTAAGGGCTGTTCTGTACAAGTCGTACTAGCAAAGAAGTGTAAAGAACATGTAAGGTGTATAAATGTATAATGATAATAATAATAATAATAATGTTTATTTTATACAGCTGTGTGGTCACTGCAGATAATGTTTCAATGTTTATTTTTTATAGTTTAAGCAAAACATTTTGCAAAACGTTTCATCTCAATAATAATCAGTAAGTCAAAGTATTCTCCTTCACCTCTGAAAACTGGTGCAAATACGTATGTGCTGTAACCCATAGCAACCAATCAGATTCACACACACATATATATATATATATATATATATATATATATATATATATACACACACACACACACACATACACATAAATACACACGCCCCTGTACACACACACACGCACAAATACATACACATATATACACACAGATACATACACATATATACACACAGACACACGCACAGATACACACACGCCCCTGTACACACACAGACACCTATGGAAACTTGCTGAATGACTAATTGTCACAGGATTCCCCTGCCTGATATTTGGATTATGTCATGTTGAGAAACTGAGATCAGGTCCCTTTGTTGCATAGAGCAGTGAGGGAGCGATGAGTAGATGTAATGTAAGTGGGGACATTACTGTGCAGAACACTGTCCTTATCTCTCCTTTGTTGCTCCTCGTAAACACTTCATTACATTGTAAATAAAGCTATTTGCACCCAGCATGGTGCTGCCAACACTCACAGCTACAGACAGTGACAATTGAAGAGATGAGATAAGATGCTCAGGGCTACAGAACTACAATGTAATTACATCTGATTACTGGACCAACTCCGCAATGTGACAAGTTCCTCTGTGTGTCTCCCAAAATCAACAGCCACTCAACACAATTATATATATAATTTATATCTATCACACGTCTCTCTAGTGATGTGTAAGTGCAATCACACAAGAAAATCTTAATATGTATAATCCCAGCCAGCTAACACAGCAGTTTGCGGGTCATATCCTGTGTTGTGGGATTGGTGAGGAATTATATCACTTATAATACAAATAAGGATGTAACTCCCAACTATAACCAAGTCTGAGGCAGCTCCTGTCAGCGGTGGGATCACCATTGTTATAGAGTTTCCAACTTCTTCTTTCTGATACAATGAGGCGCACACCCCACAGAGTGGAGAGAGGAGTGAACATGGCACAGATTGCCCCTCATGAATGCTAGAGAGCGATGGGGGACATGGAACAAGTGATACAACACTAAATTTATTATATGGTTAGATTTTTCTATTGCTGCTTCAACAATCAGTCCATCCACTTCTAATTCTATTCCCAATCTGGAAATGTGTTCTACAAAACAATAAATAAAGCGCATTTACCACCAGGAAATAAAAGGAAACGCTGCGCTGATACCTATTGGATCGGAGTCCTAAAACAATGGCTCAGCAATGCCCCAACAATGGGCATGAAGCAGTTATCCCCGGGTAATTAAGGAAGGTGTTTCCCTAGAAATACATAAAAAAGGGGGAAGTTCATCTGGTGCAGAAAACTAGGCCACAACAAGGAAGTGTCAGGAGCCAAATGGGGACAATGTGGCATATTGTCCCGGCACCCAGTGTGTTCCCTCCTAGAGCTGGGTGTGGTTTCTCCGGCATTTCTCTGGCTCGTTGAATGGGATCTCCTGCTGTCATTATTTTTCATGGTTTCCATGAATATTGAAAATATTGGCATACAGGAGACACATATTTGCATCCATTCCGTCGTTCTCTTAATCTGTTTGCCAAGAGCTGTGTTACGTGTGCCAGGAGAGGGCTGGGGCTGGGGGTTTAGGCTCAAATATCTCCTAAAAATCAGCAGTGTGGGAGCAGGAATACAGCAGGACCACGTCGGCCCTTATTTTGCATCGGAGAGATGAGCGATAGCTTTGAAGACTTCAGCTCACAAAGCTCAGTACTAACAAATATACACAAGTATAAATATAGACATAATACAGCGCTTTGATCTCTCAATACTGGGAGCCCAAAGAGAAAATACATTGAATATTAATTTAGTGTGTCTAAAACAGAAGATGTAAATCAGTGATGTACGGAGACTCGAGCCGCGTACGTGAGTGGTATTTACAGAAAGAGACGCTGGTATTCACATAGCGCCGTTCCATGGGCCGTGTATAGTTACCATAATATATTCCACTTGATGTGTTCTATGTGTAATAACGAGAAGCCAACACTACAATCTCATATCCCAGCCCCCATTACAAATAGACATTTTCTTTTCCACTCATCGAATCTCTGAGTTTTCAGATCTTTTTCAAAATATGCAGCGAAAACAGACAAGATCTTTGTATCATCTAAACCACAGCGGAATTTCAGCAATTATCAATATTTCAGCTGCAAAGTTTAACAAACCTCCAAGAACAAAACCTCACACATGTATCGTACAAGCAAACATGGAATCTCAAAGCAACGCCACAGAGAACGCCGGCAGCGCCTCTGATGCCGCACCGCAGAGGGCACTCTGCGCCTCCAGGGAAACCAGCTGACAATAACGGGGAGTCCAGGAGGAATCAAATGTGGTAAAACTGCCTAGAAAGAGCCCCTGTGACATTACATTAATCAATGGGGTTTCCAATGATTCAATGCAAAAATCCTCATCTCACAAATATTGTAAACCAGCCGTTTACTTTACAAACCTCATAGTCAATAAGTCAATCCAAAGAAATGTAAATACATAAAATGCACTATTTCCTACATTTAGGGGCCTTGATGATTGGATGCGCATATTGCCACTATTGCTGCTAATTATTCTGCGCACCTACAGGGGACGCAGAGATTCAGCCATAACATCGAGGTGATGTACGGACTGTTCCCAAGAAACATCGCAGTGAAATTAATCTCCCCCTTAAACAAATAATAAAAAAACATATCCTACAGCATAGAGTAATAGGAAAATATCTGCCATATAATAAAGTCACCCATGTAATAAGCGGCAGCTTTGTGTGGCGTTACTGGTATGTAAACATACGTGTGGGTGCGGCATTCTGGGAGAAGGTGTGACAAGCTTCCTGCTGTGTTCTACACGTTATCTAGAGAAAAGGATTCTGTATTATAACTTACATTAAGGTCTTTATTTCCGGGGAAATTAGATAGAAATGGTCATTATTGGGGTGTTCGCTATTAGTGACACAGATTCCCAGACGCAGGTTTATGCTAATAAGCCACAAGTCTGGAGTAAACCATAATACAAGCGGATATTACATCAGGTGCGGGGTCCTCTTCGGACTCTGAGGTTCCACTTACTTCTGAATTTGTAACCGGAGGACAATGTAACAAAATAATTCAGGGCGAGGAGATGAAATGTTTCGCCTCTGGGCTTTGGCAGGTGACAGAGAGGAAATTCAACAAACTCCCAAATATCTGTTTTGCAGATTACTGGGATTGGGGGGGAAAGGAATTCTCTGCATGAATCAGTGACATCACAGGGCTGACCACCCACTGAATGACACGGACAGAAGAGGTTCAGTTACTAATGAGCAGAAAATATATTACTTAGCAATAATCCAACGCGGTCACTTTTTCCTTTACATATTAATCTTATTTATTTCTGCTCCTAGAGAAACAGAAATGTCTGCAGACATTGTAACACAATGGTAACAATCTATCCTGCCCGTGAATGTCACAGATGGTCCCTGTCTTTTTACCTAAAGCACTATATTTATACTGAAATACTATAACGGCTGAGGATGCAGGAACTGAACTTGGCACATCGATAAATTGGCAAATGCAGCTCAGAGTGAAGCTTGGTGGGCACATGCTAAACTGCCCTAATTGTGTCAGGAACATACTGTCCTCTACTGGAAGAGGTGTTAAACAGGCCCAACACATTATAGGGTATACACTTCTGAAAACACTTTCTATAAAGTATGGATTAGAAGATCTGACAGAAGCACCAAATATCAAGAAAATAGCCCTAAATGGAATGGAGACCCCCTGTAGTTCTTGTCATTGGCTGCTGGGTTAGCCCAGGGTCCCATGTGGGTGTCATATGATCAGACCCTTCCGTACACGGGGGGCTAGGTACACCCCACTTCTGTCAACACCCCCTCCCTCCATTCAATTGTGCTAAATATTGAGGTGGGAGTGGGGGGGGGTCCATCCTCTTTATATGTCTTATTTTATACTGCAGCCTTCAGAAATGAACTGTGTGACTACATTGTATCTCTGTCACATGGATACACTATCATTATTTGCGCTATACATAGACATTAATACATTGTGTATTCTGCTTATGTAAATGCAGGAAATCAGGTATAAGGAGTTATTGTTACTAGAGAAATATACAGTAAATTAGGAAAGAAATTCCTTGATTTAATAACAGTGTACAAATTAATAGATGTGCTGTTTGGTGAAGAAATTGCCTAATTCCCTTCCTCGTACCTCGTAATTACTTCAAGCATCCATTCATGTAAGAGGAATTCATCACATCCAAGGTGTATTTCTGGGAACCTGCTCAGATCATTAGCTGAAACCTGTATTTATCTTATTTATCGGTATTTGATATTATTCAGTATTATTTCTGGGCATATCTCCATCTCTGTAGCTTGGTATCGCTACATGTACGTGTGGGTGTATCGCTACATGTACGTGTGGGTGTATCGCTACATGTACGTGTGGGTGTATCGCTACATGTACGTGTGGGTGTATCGCTACATGTACGTGTGGGTGTATCGCTACATACACATGTGGGTGTATCGCTAAATGTACATGTGGGTGTATCGCTAAATGTACATGTGGGTGTATCGCTAAATGTACATGTGGGTGTATCGCTAAATGTACATGTGGGTGTATCGCTAAATGTACATGTGGGTGTATCGCTACATACACATGTGGGTGTATCGCTACATGTACATGTGGGTGTATCGCTACATGTACATGTGGGTGTATCGCTAAATGTACATGAGGGTGTATCGCTACATACACATGTGGGTGTATCGCTACATACACATGTGGGTGTATCGCTACATACACATGTGGGTGTATCGCTAAATGTACATATGGGTGTATCGCTACATTCACATCTGGGTGTATCGCTAAATGTACATGTGGGTGTATCGCTACATACACATGTGGGTGTATCGCTACATGTACGTGTGGGTGTATCGCTACATGTACGTGTGGGTGTATCGCTACATGTACATGTGGGTGAATCGCTACATACACATGTGGGTGAATCGCTACATACACATGTGGGTGTATCGCTACATGTACATGTGGGTGTATCACTACATACACATGTGGGTGTATCGCTACATGTACGTGTGGGTGTATCGCTACATGTACATGTGGGTGTATCGCTACATTCACATCTGGGTGTATTGCTAAATGTACATGTGGGTGTATCGCTACATACACATGTGGGTGTATCGCTACATACACATGTGGGTGTATCGCTACATACACATGTGGGTGTATCGCTACATACACATGTGGGTGTATCGCTAAATGTACATGTGGGTGTATCGCTACATGTACATGTGGGTGTATCGCTACATACACATGTGGGTGTATCGCTACATACACATGTGGGTGTATCGCTACATACACATGTGGGAGTATCGCTAAATGTACATGTGGGTGTATCGCTACATACACATGTGGGTGTATCGCTACATACACATGTGGGTGTATTGCTAAATGTACATGTGGGTGTATCGCTACATACACATCTGGGTGTATCGCTACATACACATCTGGGTTTATCGCTACATGTACATGTGGGTGTATCGCTACATACACATCTGGGTGTATTGCTAAATGTACATGTGGGTGTATCGCTACATACACATCTGGGTGTATCGCTACATGTGGGTGTATCGCTACATACACATCTGGGTGTAAAGCCATATACAGAAAAGCCTGTGTATTACTGAGTCAACATATATAACAACTGAGTGTTCATATGAACCTCTGTTACTCCTGCATATTAGGGTGGAGGGGCTTCTCTCACACAGAAGCAGAGAGTGACTGACAGCTCGGCACACCTGCTTTGCAGAAATGCACTGTGTGGATTGGTTGATTCATACACAGGGTCAGTGATGTCACAGCAGCTGAACTGACAGCATTTTCAGCTATTTGACCTGTATGACATGCCCAGATCAGGACACTGTGCTCCAGCTATAGGTAATACTGCACTGTAATGTCAGCGTAACGTTGAACAGAATATTTTACCTTCCTGGTTCAGTTCTGGTCCTCTAAGCTTACAGAGCCTTTAGCAGAATACACTGGTACCTTTATTATAGGAACAAGGAGGGCTAAGAGGTATTTACACGCTAATCACAGACTTATCATTTCTTCCCTAATGAGTGCTATAATTGTGTCTAATTGTTTGTGAGATGTATCCTGCCGGCTGTTTGTTCTCCCAGTATATCAGTAAACAGGTAATCACAATCATACAATCATTTCAAAAGGCAATCAGATAACGTGACCCGCAGATTGCCTGTGATTGGCTCCTGCACATTCCAAGCCGTGTAATTATTAAAATGTTAATGCAGGCGAACAAAGCCAGGTCTTGCCAACAGGTTAACCCCTCTGATCCCACACCCCGGGACAGGAATCATTATAGGGTCAGAAGGGAAAGTATTGTTTGAACACACTCTGCATAAGGGGGGCTTGGAGGGGAGGGGGGCAGAAGGATTTTTATAGCATATAATTCCATAGAATGCCTACAAAATACATCCCTGGGAGCAGAATTTAGAGAGATATCACTTGTGGAGCTGGTATTAAATGGACATTATACCTTTATATTAGACATGGAAACCTTGCTGCAATCGCTGATATTTCAGTGTCGTTTCTATACAGATGAAAACAAGATTTTAACCCCTTAATATCTGTGAGACATTTGACGGATGAACTATCATGTTCCCTCAATGTGCTGGTTTCTTTGGGGGGAAACGTTTTCTTTATCTCTTAGTCTAAGCAGATACTGCTTTTCGTCAGAATATTAAAATATCTTTTTATGGGTTGTATAGTGAAGCACAGTATATAATAGTCACTTTTATATCGTTCCTTCTGTAGTTTCTTACCCCAACAAGATTCCCCAACTGTAGTCAGCCAACACTCCCCAGAAATAAGGACATGCTGTAGATTTGATTTGTATTTATTTCGGGCAGACCCTAATGATGCAGTGTAGCCTGCAATGGGGTCAGTATCAGGGTATGTGACCCCGAGGAAAGGGGCTCAGCTAATATCTGTCCTGTTTCCTGCTGTAATGATCAGAACCTTCACTTCAGACATGTGAACAATCAGCTTCCTGCTCATTGTGATCAAGCTGCCAGATTCCAGACCATCACTTCATATAGAGCTGCTGCTGCTGTTCAAGTCTATGGCTATCTAGACAGCAAAAGCACCAGAACTCAACACCAAGCAGCAACTAGTGACATCCAGAAATATATACTAATGTGTTTCAGGAGCCAGTCAGGAATACAGATATTTCAGATAACCATTTACATCCTCCTTGTCTGCAGGGAGCTGAAGTACCTGTATTACTGATTAAATACAGAACGTGAGGTGCACTCAGCGAGCTGACATCACTCCATAAGGGCATATAAACATTCCTCAACAGGATGATTGGAGATTGTTATTACATATAAGGAGATGTTTTATCCTGTTTCATAATCCTCCAATTGATAAGAATATTTGCAAACATTTAAATACATTTTTTCTTCTTTTCAAAGACATCACGTCGTGTCCAAGACACATGTACTCGGCATTTTGTAAAGAAAACTGCTCATATGTATTTTTATTTCTAGAATCGCTTATAATATGCTGGAAATAAACCGTTCTGCACAGCGCAGCAATGTAAAACCCTAGCGGTATTCTGAAAGCCCCTGCTCACAAGTAGATAGGTTACAATAAAAAAGTTACTATAAACCGAATCTTCCACCAGAAACCAGCAGGGAACTTAGTTACAAAAATTTACTGACGACCACCATATGAATGATACACCGAACCCAAACAATGACATCTTCCATCGATCGGGGAGAAAGTGCTCATCTCCCTGCACAGCTTGCATCAGACCCCCAGGGTGTTATTCTGTAACCCCCCTCCCCCTGTTCCCCAAACCCACAACTGAGCCACCCCATCAGAGCAGTCACAAATAGCTTCAGCCCGGATTACAGCAGCCCTATTCTTACAGCACACACAAGGTGGACACATGGCGTACGCTATGTGCCATCAGCTGATAAAGGGTTAAAGCTGTAATAATCAGCCCCCACGGCCCCTGGGATCGCTCTCACACAATAATGCAGACTTGTATCTGGGTCTGTCCGACGTGCCCAGTGCGCCAGGTCCAGGTGTGACTGCACCCCATCCACTGGCAGAGGATTCTCACTTACCTGGTGCTGACATCCCGCTCCAGGGGCCCAGATCAGCACTAATTCCAGGTAACAGCAGGTACTAATTCTAACTCACAAGAATACTGTTTCTTCCATGGGGTTAATGATCAACCACCAGAATAGTTAATTTGTAATTTGCAGCTGGTTAACCCACTGGGGGGAGTTCTTGTTGATACAGAAATGAATGAGCCAATTTCAAGGCAGAGATAATAATAAACGATGGTAAAAAGTAATATAATAGGGAATTTAATACTTATGGCAATTAAGATGGTTCTGTAAGCTGTTTAGCACTAAATCTGTAATCATTAACATTCCCGAGATGATTGTTGTCGCTAGTCCATTCACACAGGTTATTACGTAGTAAATAGTTACTGAGGTAAAGAGCCAAATCCACAGGAAAAGAGTAAAAAAAATAACACTTTTTCAGGTTTTATTTTCTTGCACGCTGCCATATATCTGCAAAAGTCCCAAACTAATTTGTTACCGGTTATCATTTTCTTTGCACTCAGTACAGCCCATTTTTGAGGCATCCTTATGGCTGCTTTCAGTGTGAGTTACTATGTGTACAAGGACAACTAACCTCAGAAACGTAACGTTTCTTATGTGAATAATGTAATGTTCAGGGCTATTCTCACTGTCAATGCAGCTTTAAATTAAACCTTATGTTATATCTACCCCCTCTCCTGTAACAACACATTTAAATCCCCAAGTTAGTTGGGAAAGAGGCGCTGATATACAGTAGGACAAAAAGCTCAAGCTACAGCATAGCATGTCAGTTATATCTGCTGCAACACCTGTAGGCCCGTTACCCAGGCCCTCCCCCCACTATTACACTACTATGCTCAGTGTCTGAGACGACCTATGATGTTGAAGGTAACTGGACAAGTCTAGGAAAACGTCATCAGCTGCCTCCGCCACCATGGCCTGGCCCTTTCAGGATCCGATGCCTAGAGAATACAGCAAGTGGGGTCTCCTGGTCAGAATCTCTGTAATGGGGGCGGGGGATCTTGTCTTGCTATTCCATAAACTGCGGGGAGGGGGGGTTATGTGAATACAACAATCAATTAACTCTAAGTATCGGCACGCCACCAGGTATCATCATTTATTTATATATTTATATAGCACCACTAATTCCGCAGCGCTGTACAGAGAATATTTGTCACTCACATCAGTCCCCACCCCATTGTAGCTTATAGTCTAAATTCCCTAACACACACACACACACACACACACACACACACACACACACACACACACACACACACACACACACACACACACACACACACACAGACTAGTGTTAATTTTGTCAGCAGCCAATTAACCTACCAGTATGTTTTTGGAGTGTAGGAGGAAACCAGAGCACCCGGAGGAAACCCAGCAAACACGGGGAGAACATACAAACTCCACACAGATAAGGCCATGGTCAGGAATCAAACTCATGACCCCAGCGCTGTGAGTCAGAATGCTAACCACTGAGCCACTGTAAAATAAAGGGTTAATCTTGTATTACATGATCATTTTAATAGTTAAATGATTGTGCATAACTCTCAGAGTGACATACTGTGAGAATGACAGATCGCTACACCCAACTATTATCGCAATTTAAATACTATTAAAAATATAGACTAAACAGAGGCGTGCAATAAAACACACGTGTGAAACAGTCATATTTCATGAGTTTCCTATAAAGAAAAGTAAATTTGCCTCCTCTTGGGGCTAGTAAACAGAGTGATCACCCCAGGGGGGGGGCAGAATAACCCCTTCCTTCCTCACTGGCGGTTTACTTGTGTATAAATCAGGGTTATGTCAGTTTATATAGGGTCTAATCCTGAAAACCAATGAATATGCCGCTGACCATCACTTTATGTGGGTGAAATGTTGCTACACTACTATATTATCACTATCTTCGGTTATTACTTTGATGAAACAAAGCTGCTGAGCCCTTGGGGCAGTGAATGCTCAGTCTGCAGAGAAGATGATCATCTTAGTTTATATCGGGCAATTGTGCGCTAGGATAAAATGAGACCAATGCCGGATAATAACTTGATGGTGAATCTTTGGGTACTGAACGGCCGGATAATGTGGAGTCTGACCAACCAGGGAAGTGATACTGATATAGAACAAGCTGAGTGGACACTCAGTGCCCGGCAGTAGCCAGTAAGGGAGTAAGAACTGAGGCTGCAGCAACTTGGCATCACAGTGCATGTCCTCCCTACACTCGTTTCATATCATTCAACGTTAATTCCCCCTAAACTGATGTATTTTCCTCATCCTCTCTCCAATACTCAACTGGCTGGTAATGGATGACAGCTTAGAATAACATAATGTGGACATGAAGGAACGGGACACAGAGGCTTCATGTATGAGACAGGATAAACTGATCATTCTGTAGATCATACACTGTTACACTGATTACCTGAGACACAACAGAGCTTGCAATCTAATGTCAGTGGTCTAATCAGGGACATCTGCTATGAACTGATGCTCCAGCAGTTATATACTCATAGCACAATCACTAAACTACTGAGCTTATATTGATTTGAGAATCCTGGAAGGAGAGAGGGGGGCACAGGCATAGAGCGGACATGGGGGGGGGGGCACTGGCATAAAGCAGAAGGGGGGCACAGTGCGGACGGAGGGGGCACAGGCGCAGAGCGGACGGGGACACACAGGTGTAGAGCGGACGGGGGGACACAGGTGTAGAGCGGAAGAGGGGCACAGGCGTAGAGCGGACGGGGGGGCACAGCTTTAGATAGGACGGGGGGGCACAGGCATGGAGCGGACGGGGGGGCACAAGCATAGAAAAGACGGGAGCACAGGCACAGAGCCGGACGGGGGCACAGGCATAGAGCAGGGGGGCAGAGGCATAGAGCCGGATGGGGGGCACAGGCATAGAGCAGACGGGGGGGGGGCACAGGTATAGCGCGGAGTGGTCGACATCGGCACACAGGATACACAATCTCCATGTAGCCGGCTATAATCCTGGCTCAGACTTACCTCGCTGTACCCTGTACTATTATCTGGATATGTAAATCTGTTGCATACAGCAGACACTAATGAGGTCTCCACACATTAGTACAGAGTAAAATGAGTTGATGACACCGATTAATGGTCACCTATCTTATGAGGCTGTTTCTGCGTTAATGGCGGCGTTATTTTGCAGCATTTGATCTCATCGGTCGCTTCTCTGACTAATCCGAGACGGACAGCAGGAGGTTTGGAGGAAAGACGGCGGCCTCCTCGTTTATCTCCTCGTTAACTTCCCCGCACACATACAAATCATTTCACATAGATAGTTATAAGGGGTTTGCTTTGGTCCAATGCATATTAATAGTGCTAACTGCGGTATGGTATAAACAATTACTGACTATTCCGGTATAATAACGCTTACACTACGCACTGTATTGTGCATCGGAGATCACACCACAATTAAGGCAAATACCAAAGTTGTGCATTTCCGGGTATCTTATGTGAATGATGGATTTCTAGTCATTATTTATTACTGCAGACAAACTGTGTGGTCGGGGGTCACCTGATGTGTAAAATCGTATCACTGTGTCACACACAGGATGGGAACAATCAGATGTCACTCGTTCAATAATGATACTATGAAATCATAGTAACCATTTCTCAGCTCACAGAACAGGTGAATAGTTCACTTCCTGTGTCTGTTGCTACAATTTATATTGAGAACAGTTAGGAGAGAACGAGAGAGACACAGACAGACAGACAGACAGACAGACAGACAGACAGACAGACAGACACATATGTATAAACATAACTGTATAGGTGATTTCCTGGTGTGTAATAGCTGCTAATACTTGGGGAGTACTCTCCTTTACAAGCTGCAGGCAGGTAAGACTCAGCCCAGTTACAGAGCATAGTAATGATCATGTTAATGTTTATAGTCGGTGTAGGACTGGCCAGAAGGGGAAGACACTGGTGTGAGATGTGGTCCCTGTTTTTATACAGAGTTTAGCTTGACACAGCTACAACTGCATTAATAATGACTGGTCTTTATGTATATACAGTATATGCATTTATCATACAATATTTTTCCTAGTAAAGACACTTCTTATAACTGGGAAGGAAATGGTCCAGTTTCTGCAGAGACCAGAGTCAGTCTGCAGCGTTTGGAAGAAGCACCGCTGGGAGATACGTGAAAACGTCTGGCACATCGCTGCCCTGCCGCCCCGTGTGAGTCTGTGGAGGTGACGCACAATACAACGGGCGACAAGGTCGAGCCAGTGCACAGTCCTGAAGGACACAGAGCTCTGTGCCGTTAGGCGGAGGAAATAGCAGGTTCCAGGATTACAACATAACTGATCTTATATGGTGAAGATCCCAAATAACACAAAGCACCAATAAAAATAGATTCCTAAACATCACTGAAACGTCTTACACCCCAAAACACCCAACATCGCACAACTGTACAGAAGTGCTGCACCGAGTAAGTCTGTTCCTGTCCGATGGGCCTCCTACAAATGTCACATTTCACACTTGAAGTCTCAACACTGGATGATTAACTCCATCAGGGGCACATAGTGTGCGTCAAGTGACCATGCGTCCAGATCTGTATAATGGGATCCAGGGGCCCTAGACTGTGGCCCCATCAACCAGACAGTCTGGAAGCCGCCATTGTGCGGATCGAATGAGAATGCCGCCTATGCTTCACTAAGAACCAGTAGCGTGACTGGCGTAAGCCTGGCTCCGCGCATGAAATAGCCGCTTCCACTCTGCGCAGGTGACGGGTGCAACATTGGTTCTCTGTGAGTTTCACAAACATTATGCAACAAAATAACTTGTAGACATTCAATATTTCACAGCAAAGTGCACGTTTCATGGAGCTGTGAGAGGATCACATCTATGTTGTACATCGGAACAGACAGAACATGTCCTAATTTCAGGGCCAGTCATTTATGTGTCATTTCTAAATATCGGCAACAGGTTCTGATCGGGATCCGATGCTGATTTATATATTTACTTGGGTCAGATCTGTGCCTCATATCCCAGCAGTTCGTGACCGATACATTCAGAGAATATAAGGATAGGAGCAGAGGCTTACCTTGGAAATCCAGCGTGCAGCGCCCCCTATGGTACAGAAACCCATGTAACGTACAGCACAGCAACAATTCACACCAGCTCCACGTCTATCCACAAAGTGCTCGGCCAGACAACTCTACTCTAAGTTTTACAATGTTTGTAAACGAATGCAGTGACGCAACGGTAAAGCTGACGTTAATTATTCTGAAGTAGCATCGATATTGCACATAAAACAATGGAACATCTGTTGTGGGAGAAGGGTACAATATAGTTATGAGTGCAGGTTACCTCGGCTATAGGCTTAGTGGAAGAAGTCACAATCTAAGTCTCCTTTGTTCTATGCAGGCACATCATACATATCTCCGCTTTCACCTGAATAAAGACCGGGTATTTGTTACACTGGCTGGCTGGGAATAATAGGACAAGACAATGCAGAATTGTTCATGTATAACAATACACCTTAGTGTCCTTACATCTCTCTGTGACCTTTCATCTCTCACAGTCCACAAATACAGCCAGTTCGGCTGGCTTCCAGCCACTCATAAAAGGGACCCTGTCCTTTCCAAACAAAACCAATTTTTACACCAAGGTGGGGGAGAAACATAAGCCCATTGTTCCCGCACAGATGGAAGTTTGATGTTTCTACGGCAACTGTTTTAATCCCTCTTTTTACCACCTTCCACACTGGCCTATCCGGAGCGCTACCTTTTAACTCTGGCTCAGAAGCTGGTGGGGTAACCGGCTGCACTAATTAGCCACGATTTTCACAGCACAGACACCATGATGAGCTAATCGAAATTTGCAAAATAGTGACGTACGCCTGCAAATATTCATCCTCCCCAGGCTGGGTTTAGAAGGACAATAATGAGGCCATTATTAGGCGAGGGCATTAGAATGCTGCGCTGCCACCAAACAGAGGACATAATTGTTCTGCTCTTGTCCATTGAATCAACAACCTATTGTTATAGACTTGAGAAATAAAGCAGCAACGGACTGAGCCATAATGATTCCTCTGTGCTCCGGCGCTATTCCACGGCCGGATTGTTATCTTTTCAAGCTCTTGATGGACTGGTCGTCGTCTTGTTTAAAACGTAATAGAGGAACCTTATTGTCTACCGGAAAAGTCTTATTTATTGGTCAGTTTGGAGGGGGGTATGTTTGTGACCCTTGAGGTAAAACGCCACGGACATGATAAGATGATGTAAAACTGCAACAATCGCATAAGAGACTCAACTTTGTCTACAGAGGACCTAATATCTCATATATAAAGGTCACACAGGGGGGTCAGGAGACCTGACCCCCAAACTTCCACCAGTGTGTAACCCCAGAAACATCGGAAGGATCAGAATTTTAAGTCTGGCGGTTTAGCTGCCCATTATCCCCTGATCGGAGTGATAAATATATTTCTTAAATATCACTTATTACACAAATGATGGCAAACAACATGGGCTATAGATGAACATACAGGAGTTGGTTAGTAAATAAATAAACAATATAAGCAAAACTATAATTGAATGAAAATAAAGTTACATTTTGCCTATTCCTGTCAATGGTTAGACCCCAAAAATGAATATAATGATATAAAGCTCCATTCAGTTCTGGAGAAATACTTTGGAAAGACCTAGGATAATATTACTTGTCTGTAGCTGGATTGGGCTCTATGTACATTTATCAAGGAATACCCCAAAAAGAACATTTCCATGGCAACCTCTAACATCCAGGAGGAAAGTTATTACCCTTGTGGAGTGATGCCAATCAAATATTCCTTGCACCCCAAAATACACTTTACATAAACCCCTGTGCTTCCCTGCAGATGTATGCACAACATGATCACCTTTTAGTTCCCTGCTGGTAATTGTAGTTCCCCAACAGCGGACAAGCTGCCTACGTCTACAGTAAAACCTTAATACGGCGTTAACTATTTTAGAGTCAGTGGTTATTATAGCGGAACCCCCAGATCTCATTCACAGAGTCTTTAGTCGCACCAATAAGACAAAATCACAATGACAAGTGCAACAAAATATTAACTTTAAACTGTTTTTGTCAATGTAACATCTGAAATTCCTGATCTGGTGTCAAAAGGAGACGCTTTAATGATATTATAAGTAATATTAAATGATTGGTGATTACATAATGATTCTTTTATCACAACAACGGTATAAACTGCTTCTCTCCTAATCGCCTTCTTATGGAGTAACCCTTTCTGGTGGCAATCTGAGCTTCATGAGCAATATCCTCTGCCACTCTTTCTTATTTAATTAGAACAGACAGTGACAGAAGGACATGGATTAGAAGTGTAATGGGTGCATTTACTCAGATTAATCTGCGGCTCCTTCCCTAGTAATGCCTGACACACGGAACAAAAGGAAATTGTTAGAAAACAGCCTTTTATCTCAGGCAAAGGTCACATTACGGGATTTTTGTGCAATATTCTCAGTAGTTGCTACTTCAGGGCAAGCTGGTGGAACATGAGACGTTCTGGAGTTTCTACCTCCTGTCATTTATTATAATGCAGTCATTAAGTCTGCAAATTACAAATGCCTGTTTTCAGAACTGGTTGCTTAGCTGTACGGAGGCTCTAATTAGCATATTATGCATTGTTTAGGTGGGAGCTGGCTAATGTACGTCTGGACCCTTATACTTAGGAAAGGTGATTTGTGAAGTATGGGCTGATTGTGCTCAATGCCAGCGACTCGGCTGGAAAATAATACACTCAGCGGCTTTACCTACAACAAATGGTTTTTGTGTAGAAGGAAAAGGAGTTTTTTTCTGGTAGCCCCCAACAGTAGGAAACGTGCCCCCAACAGTCACTGGCAAATGGATATGGGATTTATGTGCAAATGGCAACTGTCAATCAAAGGAGATTCTGAAGGCAGACAGATCGAGCAGCCGTCCTAATAGTGTAAATAGAAAGATGTATCCTGCCCACAGTTACATTACAGTGAGGAATAAGAATTATTTGACACACCGAAGTGGATTTACGATGCAATGGCATCCGGATAAACGCTTCTCTGTGCCGCATGAAACATCTTCCTATTTGTCAATTCCACCCAGTTACTTTTTATACCACCAGACAGTAATTTGATTATTCCAGTTATAGGTTACAAGGAACGATGCCCAATATAAGTGTAACATACTGCAAAAAAATGTTTAAAAAAAATACAGTAACAAAAGTTTTCTTAGAGTTTTATTTGCAAATGTACGGTATAATAAATACAGTGTAATTTCACCTACACAATGGTAAATGCCTGAATATTATAGGAAAGTAACTGCTGCTGCTGGTTTTATCCTTAGAAAAACAATTGCACATAAAAGCCTCTTTCACTCCGTCAATCTTCTGTTTGGGTTTCAGATCTGATATTTAATGTCTCGCAGGCTGTAGAGAAACCACAGACAGACCGAGGGCTGAATATAAACCTTCTGTGTTAAGTGGATAGAAAAACAGCCCCGTGCGCTCTGCAGCTCAACACAAACTTCATTTCAAGACCAAACTAAAGGCTTTCAAAGTTTCCATCAACACAGGGTCATTTGTTTTCATCCAAATTTATTTTCAGAATTTTGTTTTAGGTAATTGGTGCCATCTGCTCTTTTTTAAGTGAGATTATGATATTTTTAAAACGTTAGGTTTTTTTTTTGTAAGGGTCAGTTATTCCGAGTTTCCAGACCATGTCATCCAAGCTGTCAGTCAGTCATTATACCGTACAGAAATATATAGGAGGGAAACGTGTTTATCAAGCAATTACTCAGAGTTTATTAAATTGCACCAAGCCATGAAAATGACATTAGAGCTATTATTGCGGGATATAAATACTTCAGGTGTCCAGGCATTTCAGACAAGGAGGGAAACGTGTCTATATAGTTGTATATCTTATCTTAACAACACTTCTATTATATATAAAGACACTAAAAAGATGATTATACACACAGCTATATAATGATAATATACATAGAATATGTCATCAAGTAAATGTACACCACACATTAAATGCTAATCACTTCATTATAATATATATATATATATATATATATATATATATATATATATATATATAATTTGTGTATAATACAAAAGTGATATACAAATAGCTTATTTTAGACAAAGCTTTGTGCGCTGAATTTCCAATAACGCTGCGCGCGAGTAGGCGGAGAAAATATAACTGCAATTGCACCAGGTTGCAATAGTTATTTAAGTAATCTGCAATACGTAAACAAGAAATAATAGATGTATAAATGGTGATCTCTGACGTCAATATTCATCAGGGAAATTGTGAATTATAAAACCGGTATAAATGTACATTTGAATAGTCACAAAATAGAAGTTAACATTAATAGTCTTAAACGTTCCACAAAGTTAAAGTTTTTAGTATTGGAACATTGCAAATGTTTCAATTACATCTGATGTTGACTTTCTCCTGGATGTAATAAGCATATATACAATTATGTGATATAAGTTTTACATGGAATGAAACCGTCATCTCTAATAACAGAAAATGAGCAATGTGGGGATTTCTACCACTTAGGAAATTGTTAAGATAATTCCTGTAATGCCAGAAAAAGTCCTCACACCCCAGTGTGGTGGAAACTATGACACCGTCCAGGAGTGGGTGATCGTTCAATTAGACATAGTGTCAGCCCTCTGGCTATGGCAGAATCAGTATAGCCCGGCTAGCCCTGGTATGATAACATAATATATATATATATATATATATATAACTTCTACTGTGATATTCGGTACTCCGCGTGTGACTGTTAATGGCCTTCACCCCATCCCATTGTCTGTAGATTGTGATTTTCTTATTCTCTCAGCCTGTTATACATATAACCATTTCTAATAATCTATATACCACAAGGACGCGGCCCGGATACATTGTACAAGATACACTCTTCCTAGTATCACTAGATACACGCACGTTTCAGATACAAACTCCATAAACCATATTTACTATATAATGTGCACGCTGTATACAAACATTAATTTATACATCAGACCCATGCGAAGGGAAAAGAGAACAGCGACATTTAGGGGCTTATTAAACGTACAAGATGTCGTTATGTGAAAGAGAGAAGTGAAGTTGAGACATAAATCGAGTTTCGCTTTAGAACCAGCAATTTTGCGATTCTGGCGATACAGTTTGAGATCCGCTCTCGATTCGCCAGGTTTGCACCATCTATGAATAGACGGCGACAGACAAATAATTTTGCTGTACGGTCAGGGTAGGGATTGGGTACATGTAAGGCCAAATTTCACCAGTGAAATTTGCAAAATTCGGTTAGTGGAATGAGGTGGATATTTTGCGTAAGACTCTTGAAAATTGTGCTCATCCCTCCAGTGTGACAACGGATGTGGCCCTTTAACTAGGACAGATGCGATTATCGGAGTGTGTCCACAAGCACTGCGCCAGTAACTACACTGAGTAACGAGAGCCACGGCCGCCTACAGACATATACAACGCAGAGTTTGTGGGGGTAAATACTCTGTTAATTGAAGAGTGTATAATATGTGCGGTCTCTGTGTATTATACCCTGGGAGCAAGTGCTGTACACGGAGGATTAATACATAAAGCTGTATTAGATCGATATATAATTAATGAAGGTGGATATAAAAGATCATGGAAATACCATTTCAATGGTAATATCCATAAAGTTGGCGCGCTGATAATAGTGCCTTAAGTCAGATGGTATCTCCTATGAACGCAGCTGCTGCTCTCTAGCAAATAAGACAAAGAAAATCATATTCCTGCATTGTCGTATTGCTGATTGAATCCTCTTCAAATCTATTTTATGACAAATACCCTAATACAAAATACATTAAAAAAAAAATGTACTTTTTCAGCTTCGCATCTGAATTAAGGAAAGTCACCCTGCAACGGACAGATATGTGACTTTTATATAGATATTTAAACGTGTAACAGAATGGATATAGAGATAAAATATAAGAGCGTAGAAAATACACAGCAAGAATAAGTCACAAAAACGAATCACTTTACACAGAGACACAACAGCAGCGGATGTTAAATCCTTAGGGCAGGTATGATGATATAATATATTTATCTAGCTGAGGGTAGAACGTTGTCACTTAGTTACTGTACTCCTCCGTACTCTATGTCGCCCCTTTTGTGCCACACTGTAGCAATTTGTTGATGTCACAGCACCAGGAATTCTGGCGACAGAGGTGGACGGTTCACAGTGTTCTTGTCTGTGCCGGGTATTTAACCTGTGCCGCTGACGGGGACACAATGGCCAGATCATTTGCTAAATATTTCTTACCAAACTGGCCAACTACATTTGTACTGTGTGACGAGATGGAGATGTAAGAACGACACCACCAGTGACAGCAGAACGAGCCGGACAAGTTATAGGAAGGACAGTTACAAATGAGGAAAATCAAAGCATTGTTCACATAAGCTGCAACACATTTATGTTCAGTGGCAGAGGACAGTCAGCGCGATGTCACACGAAGGGCTCTCAGCCATATATTACATGCAGAACCCGCCGGCGGACCACCGACAGTCCAAGGACGATGTGTCTTTCAGGCTCTCTAGCACTTAGCAGGTCTGAGGGGCCTCTAAGGCCTAACAGACTTAATACTTTTCACACAATCAGGTAGAGGAGTCAGCAGATGTCCTATTCAGAAAACAAAAAGAATATTTTCCTGACAATGTGAGAAAACAACAGAAAACTCGCTCAGAAGCCACTGAACCGCGTCATAAAAGCATCACAGGCGGACGGACTGCGCTGTCCTCTAACTGTATCACCCTCTTATGGACATGACTGTACAATGTCCTCTCTAAGGCCGGAGACGGATATTGAGCTCGTGCACGGGCTGCAAATGATATTTTAATCACAGATTTCAGTGGAGCTTTGGGAAATATTTTATTTATTTTTATAATGTTATTTCAGTTTGCAGATTATGTTTACATTGTATCATAGTGAATGAAGGGGAGATATCTACAAGGACAGGGACATATAGAGCGGACGCCAGGCTCCCCCCACAACACTAATGAAATAATACCTTAATGTAAATTAACAAAACATTCACACTGTAGTTAAGCTAAATGGTACAAACACACCTGGGAACACTGATGTAAAACTACTAATCCCATCATACTCTCCACTTCTGTATAACCCCTCCCGTATTACTCTCTATAACTGCCTAAACCCTGTCCAGCTTAATCTCCACCCCTGCCTAACCCAACCCCCGCTTACTCTCCCTCCACATCTGCCTAACCCCTCCCCAGCTTACTCTCCCTCCACCTCTGCCTAACCCCTCCCCAGCTTACTATTCCTCCACCCCATGCTTAACCCCTCCCCAGCTTATTCTCCCTCCCCTTCTGCCTAACCCCTCCCCTTCTTACCCTCCACCCCCGCCTAACACCTCCCCTTCTTACCCTCCACCCACATAACCCCTCCCCTTCTTAATCTCCACCCCTGCCTAACCCCTCCCGAGCTTACTCTCCCTCCACCCCTGCCTAACCCCTCCCTTTCTTACCCTCCACCCCTGCCTAACCCCTCCCTTTCTTACCCTCCACCCCTGCCTAACCCCTCCCCTTCTTACCCTCCACCCCTGCCTAACCCCTCCCCTTCTTACCCTCCACCCCTGCCTAACCCCTCCCCTTCTTACCCTCCACTCCTGCCTAACCCCTCCCCTTCTTACCCTCCACCCACCTAACCCCTCCCCTTCTTACCCTCCACCCACCTAACCCCGCCCCTTCTTACCTTCCCTAACCTAACCCTAACCCTATCTTACTCTCAACCCCACCCCAGCCTAACCCTTACACTACTGTACCCGGGAGAATCTATGCCACATCCCTGGGCAAGAAGACTAAACTCTGCCTGATTGTACAAAGATGTGGCTGATAAGCACAGAACGAAGCCAGATAAAAAGATATGTCAGTCTATGTAGTAAAGGTTGCAGGAAAGCATGTAAACTCCATGTAAGTATAATTACTGTGTAGAATGAATCCCGCTCATTGTCTTCTGGACACAAATTAGAAAGAAATACAATGAGTCCTAACACGCAGCGGCTGTCTGTGTTATACATTATACTATTATCACTGTATGAATTAGTTCTACCTTCCATTATACAGGAACATGTTCTGTACAGCGCTGCGGAATCAGTGGTGCTATATAAATAAATGGTGATGATGATGATGATGATGAATACACGCTAGTAATTAAGACCACTAACGAAGCTGAGATTTCATCTTATGATTATACAAGTGACATGGAATCTTCTTCCTGGTTTTACAGCATTCGAAGACATTGATAAATGAAAGTTTAATTGTACCTAAACCCGCTGAATATACGTCTTATCTATATACCCATCACCATCGTCATCATCATCTTCTATTCATACAAAACACAGCAGGACCGGTCAGTCAGTGTTACAAATCACATATAAAACCAGCCGGTAGAAAGCGTTATGGCCCTCAGAGCTTACACTCTACTGTGCTCCCAACATCTGATACAGAATAACTGGACAATCGCCTTCATATTTATATTTAGAGACAGATGAAATGACCACGACAAGGGCTTGTTGCCCCTCACAGTGCCCTGTCTACCCTCTGTCCCATGTCTGCACCTCCTGATCATCCTCATATGTTCAGATGGTACATACAATGTCCGACCGCGGAGATTTGTGGCACCGTGCAATTAAACGATTATTATAGCGATCAGTGAAACAGCTTTTTCTGTCAGTCAATTATTCACAGATAACTGGCATTGTGAGTAGAAAAAGAACAAAGCTTCTCCGGAACAAAGCAAAAAAAAAAAATCCAAAACAATAGATTGTAAGCTCTCTTGGTCAGAAGAACAAAGACTGGTAACATTTCTGGATAGCTCTGAGTGATATTAGGATTTCTACCTACAAATAAAAAGATTATTCACTATTATAATTGTCAATCACACATTATACTGCTTTACTACATGCTTGTACACGTATGTAGTAACGCTACATGTTTAACTTCCTGAAAGGGGGAACAAACTATTCCCAAACTTTTAACTTCTGTCCGATATTGCGGCTCACGCGTAAATCTTCCGTCTTTTTGTGTGATTTCTCTAACACTGCTGCAGACATGACAGGGCTCCTGCTGACCACATGAAAAAGTGGGAAGACATGGAGCTTCACAAGGGAATTAATGAAGAAATGTGTTTTTATGGTCTGCACACAAGAAGGGTTGTCTGAAGACTCCATGGCAAGGATCCAACTCCGATCTGCTGACTACCACGAAATAGGGAAAAATTAAATAGCCCGGTTACTTACTGAGGGAAAAAATAAAAAGTTATGTGAGTCATTGCCATTATATCACACATGATCAACTTCAATGTTATTGATCAGTGGAGATTGGCCAAATGTAATAGCTCCTCTGGTTACCCTACGTCGTCAAAGTCCACAGTGGTGTTTGCAAGTTTCAAACAAGGTTGAACTGAAAATGATAGTGTCAGTAATTTAATGAAAAGTGTTGTTAATAAAATATCCCATTATTGGCACTGGGCTGGAAGTCACCTTGTCAGCGAGCAGAGGGGTCTGTCTGGAGATGCAGCGATGGCCGTAGGGCAAAAACGCTGAATATTAAGGAATAAAATGGGGAACTATGAAGGTATTGTGTCTACAAGAGGCAGACGTGACATCTATAGAAAACTCTAAGAGACGTGGTCATCAAACTGTGATGTTTATTCGTCCAAAATTACAGATTTGACTATTTTACCTGTTAGAAACTGATGTTGCGTTCTTCCATTATTATATCCTCCTTATCACTTTCACATTATATCTACTTATAATGGTGTGAAACTTACGCTGAACAAGTGCAGACAAGGCGCAAGCGATCGCTTAGTGCTACCTCTATTCATCAATGTCATTACTTTCTTACAAGTTACATTTTGGTTTCTGGAGAGTTTACACTGAATTTAGTGATAACACCTCTTTTTTTTTTTTTTTTTTAACAAAAAAAATAGCTTTTGTCTTTTCTGTATTTTGTGTATAATATTTGGTGTATGAAAGGTCAGTAATTAGATCAGATTATTTCAGAGCTCGATAAATAAGCTCCTTAGTTCTCACGCAGAAGTAAAATCCACACCTCCTTACATTACTCCCCCGGTTATTCATTATATCCTTTGCATGCTATCCTATCTACTTGTGACCTGGAAAGTTTACCCGGCATGTATTAATTCAGACACTAAAGATAGAAACCAAAACTCTCCCATCCTCCTCCCTTTGCGATCCACTACACTACCAGGCCTGTTAGTTGTTACTTTGGTGAGACAAAGTTGCTGCAGCACTAAGAGAATATGATGTGTTTAAATGTTGCTTCAGAACTTTAATGATGCAAAATATTAATACAATGTTTGCAAATAAAATATCAGTGGACATTTTATTTCGTCTTGTTCCACAAAGAAAACTTTGCAACATTCGCCTTGACAGGGTCTTAAAAGCAAGAAAATATGACACAACCCAATATTATTACAATAAAACCACGTCCACCTGTTGATGTGCTCCAGGTCTGACGTAGGTAATTGTGTGATAAATCTCACACTCACTTGTTTGTATAGTAATAGAAACAATATAACACAGCTCAGTGTCTGTAACACGTAATCAGCTGGTTAGAGAGAAAGAGTAGGGGGAGAAGCAGAGAACCCCGGGATCTCCGCCAGACGCAGCCAAAGTCTCCCCACGGAACTCTGCTTATGTCATAGCTGGGAGGAGGACGAGTCACTGAGCTGTGCGCTACAAGACATAACTACCAGGATGTGCCAGTAACAGGAGGCATCTGCCCAATGGGGGAGGTAAATCACATCAGGTTATACACTTATATAGTGTTATAGTACTAGAACATACAAATAAATCATCATTATATCTTAAAGTTGTATGCGACAAGTAGGGGTGCACCACATCCAGTGTGTGTGTGTGTGTGTCTGTCTGTATATATATATATATATATATATATATATATATATATATATATATATATATATATATATACATATATATATATATATATATATATATATATATATATACACATGCATACATACATACATACATACATATATTATACACATGTAGTTATGTGAAACAGAAAGTACATCTTCTTTCAAACCTGTGTCTTTTATGAATCAGGACATAGTCAACAGTCATCTTTTCCTCAGTAAGGGGTAAATTTATCAAAGGTTTGAAAAGTGGAGCTGTTGCCTATAGCAACCAATCAGATTGTAGTTATCATTTATTTAGTACATTCTACAAAATGACAGCTAGAATCTGACTATTTGCTAGAGGCAACATCTCCACTTTTTCAAACTTGCAGTTTGATAAAATTTACCCCCAAGTCTTAAAATGTGATCAGTCTAATCCCAAGTGACAAATAGCACATAAGAGATATTACTTTGTTTCATTTATTCAACATAAATAAGCCAACATGGATGTGTGACGTGTGAAGAAGTATGTGCTCCCCATGACTGAACAGTTGTGTGAGGTTATTATATATTACATTGTCAGACTGTTACATGTCCGCGCCGTCGTTCCTTGGACAAGTCGCTGTTTCCCTGTGTCTCAAGCTTCCAGCAAATAGATTGTGAGCTCAGATGGCGAGAAAACTAAAATATTGTGTGTACATCGATGAATGAAATGCCTGGCATCACATCAATCCTCTTATTTTTGGAATGAGTGGATAAGTATAAAGTGGATGTTACTTGGAGTTTGTGAGCTTCGCCCTGCGCCTGCTATGAGGGAAACATCTTTTTCTAGTGCGCTGTGAACTCAGACTTGAAGGGCAAGAGTCCAGGCTCCATGCCATAGAAACAGATGGGCATGGTATAAGTAGCCAGGAGAAGACGTATGTGCATGTAGTGCAGCCGTATATCATGTTATTCCCATCAGACGACATCAAAACAGAACCGGACTGCAGGGATGCGATCTGCCTAATCCATTACTAAACTGGATTCACTTTAAAAAGAAGTAAGAGCGTCTGCTCGGCGTCCTTCTAGGGATGTAAAGTGCTGTGTGTCAGTCCAGCGGGTCCCTAGTCTGTGGGATGCCCACTCATGACGGAGGAATAGGCAGATGCTCATCTTCCCTGGGGGGCTACAGACTAATAAGGCCAGGACACAGCACACAGAGTACTGCTGGTATATTCACCACAATAACAACAAATAGGAACTATCAAACTTTCAGGTAGAAAACTGTACCTGAGCCTGAAAGTTGGGATTCCAGACATACGAGGACACGTATAGGAGCATGAGATCTGTCCCATGGATGTGATCACGTATGTACTGAGACGTGTCTACACACCTACTGCTAGACAGACATCACAGTATATCTCTTCCTCTCTAAACCTGGACAATACATGAAACACTATAACGCAGAGTTGCACAACTGTATTTCGCTGTATATGTATCTAGCACGGGGCACTCGGCTAGAAAGTCAAAAAAAATAAAATAAAACAAGACATACAGATGATAAAACCATAATGTGAGGCTGTGAACCAGAAATAAAATAATGCTAGTTCTGGCAAATCTGCGAATGGATTTAACTTATGGAGATTCACCTTCTCCATCATCATCTACTGAAACAAACAGACCCCACCTGCACCTCCCAGACCAGGATCATCTATGACCAGATCCCACCTGCACCTCCCAGACCAGGATCATCTATGACCAGATCCCACCTCAGGTCCTGCACCTCCCAGATCAGGATCATTTATGACCAGATCCCACCTGCACCTCCCAGACCAGGATCTTCTATGACCAGACCCTACCTGCACCTCCCAGACCAGGATCTTCTATGACCAGACCTTACCTGCACCTCCCAGATCAGGATCATCTATGACCAGATCCCACCTGCACCTCCCAGACCTGGATCATCTATGACCAGATCCCACCTTTACCTCCCAAACCTGGATCATCTATGAGCAGATCCCAACTGCACCTCCCAGATCAGGATCCTCTATGAGCAGATCCCACCTGAACCTCCCAGACGAGGATCATCTATGAGCAGATCCCACCTTTACCTCTCAGACCTGGATCATCTATGACCAGATCCCACCTTTACCTCCCAGACCAGGAGCATCTATGACCAGATCCCACCTGCACCTCCCAGACCAGGAGCATCTATGAACAGATCCCACCTGCACCTCCCAGACCAGGAGCATCTATGAACAGATCCCACCTTTACCTCCCAGACCAGGAGCATCTATGAACAGATCCCACCTGAACCTCCCAGACGAGGATCATCTATGAGCAGATCCCACCTTTACCTCTCAGACCTGGATCATCTATGACCAGATCCCACCTTTACCTCCCAGACCAGGAGCATCTATGTCTAGATCCCACCTGCACCTCCCAGACCAGGAACATCTATGACCAGATCCCACCTGCACCTCCCAGATCAGGATCCTCTATGAGCAGATCCCACCTTTACCTCCCAGACCAGGAGCATCTATGACCAGATCCCACCTGCACCTCCCAGACCAGGAGCATCTATGAACAGATCTCACCTTTACCTCCCAGACCAGGATCATCTATGAACAGATCCCACCTTCACCTCCCAGACCAGGAGCATCTATGAGCAGATCCTACTTTTACCTCCCAGATCAGGAGCATCTATGAGCATCCCAAGACTGGGACAATCAGATTATGTGTAGAAATATTCCCTGCTATTGATATAGTGTGGAAAATAATATAGATATAAATGACACAGCGCCACAAACGCTGGATAGCTTTAGTAATAGATTCCTACACTGAATCGGGCAAGGGCAAATAGAGTGAAAATAGGGATATAACACAGGTTTATACCACGAGGGATCACACTGTCCTTCCAGAAGAAATCATCTGTTCTTTCAGATAATTTTTATGCCACAAACGAGACATTAACTCGACCATATTTGGCAGGAACCAACATTCAATTAAAAAGCAAATGTTGAGCTCGGGGGAATAGAAGGTGTCAGACAGAATAAAATGATACAATATTATCATTGATTGTAATAAGTTTATTAGAGCTAATTATCACAGTTGATGTATAACTTACATCACCTTGCAGGGCTCATATTGGTGGCATAAATACACATGAGAATATCATTTATGTCTTCACAACTGTGAAATAAATTGTAAAATATAAAAACGACCCATAAGTCTGTGGAGACGTATATGTAAAGTTTGCTTCATTTTGTGTTCTTCACTAAATCTTGACCTGTGCCACATCCAATACACTAAGCAGAGCAGAGATGTGCCACATCCAATACTCTAAGCAGAGCAGAGATGTGCCACATCCAATACACTAAGCAGAGCAGAGCTGTGCCATATCCAATACACTAAGCAGAGCAGAGCTGTGCCACATCCAATACACTAAGCAGAGCAGAGCTGTGCCACATCCAATACACTAAGCAGAGCAGAGCTGTGCCACATCCAATACACTAAGCAGAGCAGAGCTGTGCCACATCCAATACACTAAGCAGAGCAGAGCTGTGCCATATCCAATACACTAAGCAGAGCAGAGCTGTACCACATCCAATACACTAAGCAGAGCAGAGATGTGCCACATCCAATACACTAAGCAGAGCAGAGCTGTGCCAGATCCAATACACTAAGCAGAGCTGTGCCACATCCAATACACTAAGCAGAGCAGAGCTGTGCCATATCCAATACACTAAGCAGAGCAGAGCTGTGCCATATCCAATACACTAAGCAGAGCAGAGCTGTGCCATATCCAATACACTAAGCAGAGCAGAGCTGTGCCATATCCAATACATTAAGCAGAGCAGAGCTGTGCCATATCCAATACACTAAGCAGAGCAGAGCTGTGCCATATCCAATACACTAAGCAGAGCTGTGCCACATCCAATACACTAAGCAGAGCAGAGCTGTGCCACATCCAATACACTAAGTAGAGCAGAGCTGTGTCACATCCAATACACTAAGCAGAGCAGAGCTGTGCCACATCCAATACACTAAGCAGAGCAGAGCTGTGCCATATCCAATACACTAAGCAGAGCAGAGCTGTGCCATATCCAATACACTAAGCAGAGCAGAGCTGTGCCATATCCAATACACTAAGCAGAGCAGAGCTGTGCCATATCAATGGGCCCCACACATACATTGATCTCTTAGGTATAACACTGGAGGAAACCATGAAGATACATCAAAGTTTTTAGTAAAAATCGCAGGCAGGTGCGTATATATATATATATATGTATATTACAAGTTGATAGAAGTTTTCCTATAATAAAACATATATACATTAGTCCCTAAATGTTATTTCTGACAGAGTCTCCAGCAATTGATCACTGTCATTGGCGTCGTTATGGGTTAAATGTACTCAAATAATTATTATCCCATTGTTGATGGTAACTCAGCAGCAGATACCAGTGGTGTCTATGGCTGCAGCTTCTTGTGACACTATGTGAGTTATTACAAATCCAACAACACATTCCCCGGTATAATATAATACTACGAGTTCCCAGTGATTATACAGATCTCACATCGCTCGTGTCGAAATGCTAATGCTTTTATCTTACTGAATTTAGCAACAGTTCCATTTAAATATGTACATGTGCTGGGATCAATAGAGAGTATTTACACAATGTAATTCAGAAGAGGAGAAGTTTTCTGCATTAAACACATATGAATATGGAACAGATTTCTGTCAAATGTTTAAGTGAGAAATGTGATCATTTATCCACCTGATTTCTATATCTCTGTATAAATGGGGCAAGGTAAATTATAACACTTTATCCAAACATCTGTATGGAAATCATTCTATCGGGCTCTACAATATACCCCGAGATTAGCAGCTGATTATACAAGGAGAACGCAATGCACTTTCCCATAGACTCTTCCAGGACAAAGACATTTGTATCATAAACGATTCATTAAGAGTCCATAGACTGAAAGCAAGTTATGTATTATTACCAGTCCTGCCCATATCACCTCCAAGTTGCTATATTTTGGTACATGAATCATGAGCAGCGACATATCACTAGTATAACTCTAAGCCTCTCTCATACCCGAAGCGTCAAACCATTTTATTTTTTACCTAATCTGGCGTATTCTCTTAGTGTCGGCAATCATTCATGTAAGATTATGAACACCAACAACGCAGTCTAAGTATGCAGCGGAGGCCTGAAACACCAATGACGACTACTTTATTTGGCCCCAGAAATGGAAGCATACATAGGACCCATGAATGTAAATCTGTTTTTTGGGGGGAGGGGGGGGGGGGGGCATTGAGATTTTATGATATCATGTGATGAAAATAACTATTAAGTCTCACGTAGAAAAGATCTCAAGACACAAAATTTTAGAGTGACGCAGTGGAATATTTCTACTATAACCGGTGGGCCGAAGCCACTCTCCGTTATGATTTCTATTGAGAATATTTTCCATCCAAAAGAGAACTCAGTCAAAATTCCTTTGTAAAACAGACACATGAACGCAGTAAAGGAACGCGGTGTCTTACAGAAGAACGATAACAATGGCCGCTGGAGAGGTGGGCGATATTACGGAGGTGGGCCGAGAGCTGTACACCCCTGCCCCAGATGAACGGCACCGCCGGTCAGCATTAAGACCTCGGCTTTGAACAGCAGCCATTTGACTTTAACTTCAGGGGCTGGGAAGAACGGATTTGCCGATCACTCTTGAATAATTAGAACATGTCAGTAAGAATTAATTTCCTCATTTTTCAAAAGGATACACAGAAATTACCATGTTATTATATGACAGCGTCCCTCGGAGAATTGTATTAAATTTAATTTCTAGCGCAGCCCACACAACAAATTAAAGTGATAAATAAGATGGAAGGAAGCAGGACGCAGAGCATATGTTTATGGCAATGAGTGAAGCCAGGGGACCTGAGACAACTATCTTCATTTCATTTTATTTAAATCAGGCAGACACTGTATCTGAATGACAGGGCTCGTTACTGGGGCTCCTCTGCCACCATCTCCCGCACACCCATGTCTTTCATACCTTGGATGGTAATTGGGGATCCTGGGGAAAAAAATGGCCAATTTTTTTAATTTTATTTTTCTTAAATCCCTATTTATTCGGCATTTTGTAGTGAGTGATGAAGCATCACAGGTGTCTGGGAACATCCTGCATCGAATCGCAGGTGCTCTACAACCAGACGGACATCACCCACCCTGGGAGCGTCTGCGGAGGGATGGACAGCATAGAGGGATATGTACTGTCTATACTACACATTAGGGGGACACGGCGCAATTCCAGAAATAGCGCAAATGTTTACTGAATGTTTCATTCTTTGCAATTTTTACTGGATAGCCCTGTACCCCAAAGTCAAATGAGTCACCCCGATAATACTCTGTATGCATTCCATGCCAAACGGACACGACGGGTGAAAATCGCAAATACATTTCTACTACAAAACGAACCCTTGTTCCCATGCAATATATGAAAATATTGCACCACATATTAGTGTGTTACACTCATAGGGCCTGAATCATTAAGGAGAGCACAAAAAGGAGAAACTTTGTACTGGGCAAAACCATATTGCATTGGAGGGGAGGTAAATGTAAAAGTGGGGACAGATTTATAGTTGGGGTAGGACATGTCTTAGATCAACTTTACATTTAAGTGTACAAATAAAGCTATCATGTATCTGTGTGCTACATGAAAAAACAGCCAGTATTTATCTTATGTGCAAAATAATAAACTAATATGCACCCCTTGCAGTGTAACATGGTTTGTCCAGGAGCAAACAAACTTTTTTTTTTGCTTTTCTCTCATTACAGAATCTGGGCCAACATGTTCCAGTGAGATGTTCGTTTTTTAGGGAATCCATCACAATTTATTACACTATTTTAATTATACAGGTAGACTGATTTCTGCCCATTCAATGTACTAAAAATTCATCCACATTATAATTGTGAAAGGACCAATAAGAGCATCTAAAATAAAATGTCTCTCAGCAAAACATCTGTTCATGTGAGGGGACAACACGGATGGAGATGTAATATTCCATGAACGAGGAGCTGTGGGTGTGTTACACACACACGCTCACTCTTACACTCGGCTCGTTGAGCTGCCCGACTCCGGCCCTCACTAACGAGCACAGAACAGTTTCTCAAGGTACCAATCATTTTCTAGTGAATGTCTGAGATTAGCCAAGACATGACACCAATCTGGAGCGTGTACAATACAGCTTTGTGGCAGGGTGTGAAGTAACGAGGGAGGAGAATACAGTAATCGGAAGACTCTACCTCATGGGCTCCAGGGAAGTAATCTTGGTACGTTCTTGACGGCTTCTTTCCTGACATCAGCAGTCCGGAGAATCAGGTGGGTGTATGATGACATCTGTGCCCCTAGCAGACACTGCTCCTATATACAGAGGACCAGTACTGGGCTGCCGGGTGGGAAGGATGGTGCCAACGTTACTCATCGCTGGTCACACTGTCCGATGGCTGAGGTACAGAAATACCCGGACAGACAGGGGGCAGGCGGCACAATAAATGGCATTTAGCTCTACCCTCAACCACATTTATACCACAGTCACCTGCTGACGACCACTGAGTATCACTGTCCACCAATGGCCCACGGCTCTACAACTACCCTGCCCAAGGTCAGAAAATACCCAAATGGTGGGTGGGGGGCAGCTGTCCATCCTGGAAACCATTGCTTCATGCACATGGGGTGCAGAGACTTGTTCACCCTCTATACTCAAATAACCCTCTGACCCCCCCCCTCCCCCTCAGGCCATCATTACTGTGTGACTGGGTGATAGGTCCCCACTAAGCATTTTGTCCAATTACAATCTGGCTGCACCAATATGTAGCGCTTACCCCATTGTCCTATAGATTGTAAGCTTGTGAGCAGCGCCCTCTTACCGCTTTATCTGTCTGATAATACTCAGTCTTGTTTTATTACTGTTACTACGCTATGGAGCATGCTGGCGCTATATGGAGATATGTCATATGCCCTCCTGACAGGATAGACACACAGATGGCTATGAAGACACCCTGTGTGATTGGTAGCGGCACATGGGGTGCATCTTACCTCCCACTAACCCCCCCCCCCCACCCCCAAGTCACAGCCTCCTCAGGGAACCCTTCTGTCCAATAGACAATGGTGGCCAGTTCTGGTCTAACGGTCACACAGTCAGTTGCTGCTTTAGCTGCCCGGACAAGAACTGGATGATCTTACGCTATAATTGAAATGATTAATTCATTTAACAAGACTTAGTTCTGCTTCCATCGCACAGCTGCAAAAGGAACAGATATTAATTTGATATTTTCTTGGTAATTTGGCGGATGATGATTCCAGGAGAAAACGGATTTTTAAATCAACTTTGTAGGTAAATTTATTTATCTATCAGAAATATACTCAGCGTTTCTCTGAGTGCAAGTAAAATACATCACTGTTGTTCATGACACAAAGAGATCCTGTGTCCCTGGAGATTTACTGTAATAAGTGAGGGCTGTTTTACCAACAGTCTCCAGAGAGGCCGTCAACAGCGCCCCCTAGATCATAAAAACCATCAAGAGAAGAGCTAACGGATTCTGAATAAATACCTGTCAGATGTGGGATTGTCTTTATTTATTTCAAATAAACATATTATAGATTATTTACATCCATCTTCACCAGTTATTTAACAACTAAACAACGACGTCAAATTACACAAAATTCCTTTCAAAACTGAACGTCCGGCTACTGCGATCTGCCATTCTCAGGCTGCTTCGTGGACTCTGGAATGAGGTTTGTCGTAATTTCATGCATTAAATTTCATCAGCTATAAAGCCAGCGATATAGAAAATGCATGAAAATAATGGACTTGTGCTAAGCGCCATAAAAATAATAAAGAACAAAAAACAAAAGTAAAAGTTTACTGAGAAAGTGAAGCACCGAAAAACTGCGTCCTGAACGTATACGACTTTATATAAAACTTTCACCTCGTATATGGGAACCTGCACTATTGCACATAATATTTGGGGTGTGTACAAAGTAGACACTTGATTTACTGACACAAATGTGAAATGTTACGCCTAAATAGACGTTATCCAAACTGACAAAAAATTAGAGATTATTTTTTTTTACTTTGGTGCAAGAAGACGCGGATTAACCTGCGCAGTGCTGCAGACTCGCTAAGCGTTGATTCTCTCTCACAAGGCCGCTTACTTATGCTTTCAGTTGGACATTTACGGTACCAAGGTGGTGGCTCTCAGGGGTTCTGGCTCGAGATGAAGAGATCCCGTTAGCAGGAAAACACGGACGATTATGCAGCGCTATAATGTCTACAAATGGTAAAAATAAAACGTTTCCATCTCGGCTCTCGCAGACGTGTCGCCTCCAAAGAAAATTTCAATAATTACATTCCGTTTTCTGGAGAAAAAAAAATTCATGTTAAAACTGTCATCCTGACACCTAAATCCGACTTCACTAAATTGCCAATATATATTTCAAGAAATATTTTAGCAAATCCATTGAATCGCCAGAGGTTATTCTCATTAAAACCAAAATGACATGGTTTAATTAGTTGTAAATAAGAGAGATGAATTAAATAAGGGCCCGCGACCCTTGCGGGTGCTATGTTGTGAATCCCATCTGTCGCCAATTGTGTCATTCAGCTAAAACGGATAGTGAGGACGAGAATCTGACAAACAGGTCGCTTTTAAATAAATATCTTATTAGTTGAGTGAAGTACACTGACAAAGAATAATTTATTCTTATTTAAACTGCTCTCGACAAATTCAGGTGTTTCCAAATGAGATCACAGAAGAGTGATTAAATGCATCTGATAACAAGACACACATTGCTGAAATTACTTACTGTCTCATTTTATGATTAATTAAACATGTAGATTAAAGTTGCAAAAGAATTTAGATTAATGAGCAAGTTAAGTCTTGCTGATATAAGTGAATTGGGAATTGGATGCTCGGCGGAACTTTATAAACATGCATTCTGTAATGAGTAAGACAAGGCTACATGCTCAATCCTGGCCACGAGGGCCTTACACGATTCAGTCTTTTTTAACATGGTTTGACAGCTTTCAAATAACATCCTACTGGAGGCTTTAAAGTTTGCACGCTGCTGTATGGCAGAGGCGTGCGCGGCGGGCATTGCGGTGCTAACATTATTTCCCAGTTCTCCCAGGTACTGACTCCACTTAGAGCAGCTGTTTGCAGTAATTATGGCTCAATTGTTGTCCGGCTGCTGGAAGATTTCCCGGTTAAACACAGTTATGTAACTCACATTACAGCGGCGTCACCTCCAAATATCTTAATAAAGATCAGCCTGGGAGACATGAGATACTTTCTCTTATTCTTTATTCCTCTGGTTAAGTAATACAGAGTGAGAAACGGATCCTAAGTGCTGTTAAATCACATATGTGACATCTCCGGTAAATAAAGAGTGCTGGGTGACGTGACACATTCGCTCCCAGTTCTTTTGTTGTTTTTTTTAAATGAGTTCATCTTCCATCAACAAAATAAAAACACTAAACTATAGAAGCGGAGAACAACTTTCTGTCCCGTATCCAAACATAAAATGGAAAGCTGAAGGCATTCCAAAGCGATCGCTGAGGAATTGCTGCGAGTGCTTTGGAAAATTATAATAGGTATTTTCATGCAAAGTATTTTTTTTTTCCATTTTTGTTTTCACACATATTATTTTACAGATCTCCTAACACAGAGCTCAGAGGCTGAAGGAATGAACAGGACTCTGCACCCAAAAAATCTAACCATGTGAAATAGATTGCCATTTAAGGGGACAGTAAACTAAAAAATGCTACTTGTTTAATTGTTTCTAGCACAAGGGATTATATACACTAGACAAAGACTTATACCTAAACAATTCTACTGTAATAAGACCAACAGCAGAGCTCTGTGAAAATATAAGGGGATTATAGGGGAAGAGAAGACCATTAATGGCACCTCTCCTGAATGGTCCTGCTAGAAAATAAATAACAAAGTATCAGGGCCTCCCTTGGTGACCCTGTGGGGGGAATTATGATGAGGACGTTTGGGTTCAGGGACATCTTTCCCATCCATGGCCACAGCTGACCCATGACAGTGAGTGGGTGGAGCAGAAGCCTCCCATTGGTCCTCAGGGTATCACCCCCTTCTATAAAGGGTTAGGGACCCCGTAATTATGATATATCTATAAGGGACAAGACAGACGTCCCTTCAATTCCGGAAATACCAGTGGTAAGTACACCTACCATTAGACGGAGTGTTTTTAGGAACGGGTAGGGGGCGTGGCACAGTATAAGGTTGCCACGCCCCTGTGTGGCATGACCACGCCTTCAGCACATGTACACAGTCCTAATGTGGGACAAGCAGTAGAGAGGTGACTGCACATATAATAACGTTTAGCTGGATAATAACCGCAGTGATTAAGATGAATCCCCCCCAACCCCCAATAAAACAATCATGTAACACCGTCCTTGTTACTAACTTTACCCACCTCACAGGGAACACAATCATAGGAACAAACATCAACCAGTGAATATAAACTCTTTCTAGAAGCTCTGTCCTGACATATTTTACACATATACAATTTTCCTGGTAATATTAATATTCTTACAACCTGCCCTGTTGTTGGTAGCTGAGAAGAGGGGGTCACAGACCACCCAAACGTAAGATGTGATTCAGGCTGCAGAGAATTGTCGGGGGTGAGCGTCTAACGGCGGAGAGTCAGCGGCAGAACTTGGCAGGAATCTCACACAGGGAATGGAATTAATGTGTTCACTGCTCTTATATTTCCCTTGTGTTATTAACATTTACTAATTTCTCTGCTAATTCAATACCCTGGGTCTGTGTCATGCACCTGTGGGGGGGAGGGGTTAATTGCCGATCTCCTTCGCAGGGGCTATGGAGAAAGTGTGTGTGTGCGGGGGGGGGGGGCCTTATTAAATTACACTCATTAAACCAAGATATTTATCATACGAATATTATAACTGTACCCACCACAGACTGTTAGCTGGGAGCTCAGAGCGACCCAAAATGATGATGACCTCTCCTCTAATTACATGTAGGTTTACAGCCAGAGATAAATATATGGATAGATAAGAGGTAGATTTATAGATATATAGCTAGCTAGATAGGATGCAGATTGATAGATATGAGATAGATATTAGAGAGAGAGAGATATGAGAAAGATAGATAGAAGCTAGATAGATAGATGAGAGAGATGATATAAAAAGATGGCAGATAGATAGGTAGATAGATAGGTAGATAGATAGATAGATAGATAGATAGATGATAGATAGATGAGAGAAAGATGATATAAATAGATAGATATAAGATAGATAGATAGATATAAGATAGATATAAGATAGATATGAGATGGATAGATAGATATAAATAGATAGATATAAGATAAATAGATAGATCCATATAAGATAGATATGAGATAGATAGATAGATATAAATAGATAGATATAAGATAGATAGATAGATATAAGATAGATATGAGATGGATAGATAGATAGATATAAATAGATAGATATAAGATAGATATAAATAGATAGATATAAGATAGATAGATATGAGATAGATATGAGATAGATATGAGATAGATATGAGATAGATAGATGGATATAAGATAGATAGATATAAGATAGATATGAGATGGATAGATAGATATAAATAGATAGATATAAGATAGATAGATAGATATAAGATAGATAGATAGATACAAGATAGATATAAGATAGATAGATAGATATAAGATAGATAGATCAATATAAGATAGATATAAGATAGATAGATAGATATAAGATAGATAGATAGATATAAGATAGATAGATAGATACAAGATAGATAAAAGATAGATAGATAGATATAAGATAGATAGATAGATATAAGATAGATAGATAGATATAAGATAGATAGATAGATATAAGATAGATAGATAGATATAAGATAGATAGATAGATACAAGATAGATATAAGATAGATAGATAGATATAAGATAGATAGATCGATATAAGATAGATAGATAGATACAAGATAGATATGAGTTGGATGGACAGATAGATGACAGTGACATTTGGCGCTCTGATTAGACAGCGCACATTGGGAACACGCAGCTCCTGTACTTGACCTGAATACCGGGACACTATTAGGAGGGGAGACATTGAATGACGTCTCCCGGGTGGAGGTTTAATGATAACTGAAGAGTGAAGCGCAGGAGAGGGACCATTTGCATGGAGCAGTCGGACAATCTTCTGGCCTCTGCTAATCAGTGTCCCCTCCACGGTGTAGTCGGGGAGTCCTAGTGTCGGCTCTAACAAGTCGCCCACATGTCAGAAGTGTTTGTAGAATAAGTCAGAGAGCCTGAGAGTCTGCTGCACTATTCCTCCTGGAGAGGCTTATTCATATTCATGTTGTACTTACATGGCAGCTGGTGATTAATACATAGACCTATTTTGTGCTACATGCTAAACTCATCTCCGTGTATTCAGAACGCAGTCACATATCTCCAATAACTACAGAAACTGAATGTATCGATTTATACACCGATACCATCCAGAACGTCATCGTTCCTCTACTGCAGAGCAATCCCTCCAACGTTAAGTACTAGCAGAGGTTCCCACCTCCAGATTATTTAAATCAATTACTTTCTATGTACCTTCCTGCAAATTGTACTATATGCATTACTCTCTTTCCTTCTTCAAAATTTGGCAGAATGTAGAAAATATGTCTAAGAAGGACAGAACGAAGATAGGAAGAAAAGAGCAATGTTTATAGCAAAAAAAGCATGTACAAGTCATCTTGATTAATTTACAGATTATTAGTGCAATTCCTGGAGATCTGCAGAACATTGCTCTGTTCCATCTACCCCCTGACAGATACATAGTGATGTATTCTGCAGATTATTACATTACTGACATCTCTAGAGATCTGCAGAACATTGTTCTGTTCCATCTACCTCCTGACAGATACATAGTGATGTATTCTGCAGATTATTACATTACTGACCTCTGTAGAGATCTGCAGAACATTGCTCTGTTCCATCTACCCCTTGACAGATACATAGTGATATATTATCTGCAGATTATTACATTACTGACCTCTCTAGAGATCTGCAGAACATTGCTCTGTTCCATCTACCCCCTGACAGATACGTAGTGATGTATTCTGCAGATTATTACATTACTGACCTCTCTAGAGATCTGCAGAACATTGCTCTGTTCCATCTACCCCCTGACAGATACATAGTGATGTATTCTGCAGATTATTACATTACTGACATCTCTAGAGATCTGCAGAACATTGCTCTGTTCCAGCTACCCCCTGACAGATACATAGTGATGTATTCTGCAGATTATTACCTTACTGACCTCTCTATACATCTGCAGAACATTGCTCTGTTCCATCTACCCCCTGACAGATACATAGTGATATATTCTGCAGATTATTACATTACTGACCTCTCTAGAGATCTGCAGATCATTGCTCTGTTCCATCTACCCCCTGACAGATACATAGTGATATATTCTGAAGATTATTACATTACTGACCTCTCTAGAGATCTGCAGAACATTGCTCTGTTCCATCTACCCCCTGACAGATATATAGTGATATATTATCTGCAGATTATTACATTACTGACCTCTCTAGAGATCTGCAGAACATTGCTCTGTTCCATCTACCCCTTGACAGATACATAGTGATATATTATCTGCAGATTATTACATTACTGACCTCTCTAGAGATCTGCAGAACATTGCTCTGTTCCATCTACCCCCTGACAGATACGTAGTGATGTATTCTGCAGATTATTACATTACTGACATCTCTAGAGATCTGCAGAACATTGCTCTGTTCCATCTACCCCTTGACAGATACATAGTGATATATTATCTGCAGATTATTACATTACTGACCTCTCTAGAGATCTGCAGAACATTGCTCTGTTCCATCTACCCCCTGACAGATACATAGTGATATATTCTGCAGATTATTACATTACTGACCTCTGTAGAGATCTTCAGAACATTGCTCTGTTCCATCTACCCCCTGACAGATATATAGTGATATATTCTGCAGATTATTACATTACTGACCTCTCTAGAGATCTGCAGAACATTGCTCTGCTCCATCTACCCCCTGACAGATACATAGTGATATATTCTGCAGATTATTACATTACTGACCTCTCTAGAGATCTGCAGAATGGATGTAATGCATATAATCAGGTATTATTGTGTTTGATTGAGTCGTGGTCACTTGATCTTTTTGCTCTACATAGAAAGGATTTTGACGCCTTAATAAAAACTTTTACAAGAAACACGAACCAACATGAAGAATTGGGACAACTGCGACTGTCTATGATGCTGCCATAAAGGCCACCAACATCTCCACACACCCCAAACCTGCAGAAATCCAGCTAAGACCTCGGATACACACAATACGTAGCTGTTAATAATTCATGTAAATCTATTTCTCTCCTTACAGACTGTAAAACTCTGTGTAAACTTGCTGCATGTAAATGAGAGCTTGCACTTTATAAATCTTGTAGGATGACAGCGCAAACACTCGCTGCAATACTCTGTCACTGTTCCTTCTCAGCACAAACGTGTGGGAAGCACAACAGAGCGGCGCTGCCACATTAATGGCACTTTCCAGATCCAAGTTTCCACCCACCTCTCCGGCTTTCCAAAATGTTAGTGAAAGCAGCATAAGCAGGGCCTGGGCCAATCAAATCCACCCCCTGCGCCAAGAGGATTCGTTAATGATTGGACAAAACTTCCACCCACAAATTTCCTGTCATATAAAATGATTTGATGCGATGGTACGAGCCGAGTGGATGATGTCACAGAAATAATCACAGGATAATTACAGAGAGAATCCTTTAATAAAACACCATTGGTAGAAATCGGGAGGCTAGCGAGGAAACAATCTTATTTATTGTGTTTTGTGATGATGAATGTTAGCTCCTTTTATTAAACATGGCTGTCAGGTTACGACATCTATTGGCCCTCGGCACAGACAATGAGACCTGGGGTATATTTACTAAACTGCGGGTTTGAAAAAGTGGAGATGTTGCCTATAACAACCAATCAGATTCTAATTATTATTTATTTAGCACATTCTACAAAATGACAGCTGGAATCTGATTGGTTGCTATAGGCAACATCTCCACTTTTTCAAACTCACAGTTTAGTAAATATATCCCGGACTGTAGATAGATGAAGGAGGAGAGTAATACAACAATGTATGTTTGCACAGTTCCTCGTACAAGTTCATAGTAAGGCTTCGTGCTCGCACAAGGAGATAAGTAACATAATTATTTGGGGTTAGAATGTTTTAGATAATTCAGGCCTGATTCATTAAAGCACTTACATGCCGATACGTTGTGTATAACACGCATTATTACTCCGCGCATGCCCAGAAACAGACCATACAAAGCAGAACGCAGCAACAGCAAATTCATCTTCGAGCACAAAGGACCCTAATACAGCCTACGATTTCATCAGGGGCGGAATGTGGAGGGGACTGGGCGTGTGCACGTAGTCAGTGTACAGTAAGGGCGTGTGCACGTAGTCAGTGTACAGTAAGGGCGTGTGCACGTAGTCAGTGTACAGTAAGGGCGTGTGTACGTAGTCAGTGTACAGTAAGGGCGTGTGCACGTAGTCAGTGTACAGTAAGGGCGTGTGCACGTAGTCAGTGTACAGTAAGGGCGCGTGCACGCCCACCGTGTACAGCAAGGGCGCCTGCACGCCCTCCGTGTACAGCAAGGGCGCCTGCACGGCGTCAGTGTACAGTAAGGGCGCCTGCACGGCGTCAGTGTACAGTAAGGGCGCCTGCACGGCGTCAGTGTACAGTAAGGGCGCCTGCACGGCGTCCGTGTACAGTAAGGGCGCCTGCACGGCGTCCGTGTACAGTAAGGGCGCCTGCACGGCGTCCGTGTACAGTAAGGGCGCCTGCACGGCGTCCGTGTACAGTAAGGGCGCCTGCACGGCGTCCGTGTACAGTAAGGGCGCCTGCACGCCGTCCGTGTACAGTAAGGGCGCCTGCACGCCGTCCGTGTACAGTAAGGGCGCCTGCACGCCGTCCGTGTACAGTAAGGGCGCCTGCACGCCGTCCGTGTACAGTAAGGGCGCCTGCACGCCGTCCGTGTACAGTAAGGGCGCCTGCACGCCGTCCGTGTACAGTAAGGGCGCCTGCACGCCGTCCGTGTACAGTAAGGGCGCCTGCACGGCGTCCGTGTACAGTAAGGGCGCCTGCACGGCGTCCGTGTACAGTAAGGCCGCCTGCACGGCGTCCGTGTACAGTAAGGCCGCCTGCACGGCGTCCGTGTACAGTAAGGCCGCCTGCACGGCGTCCGTGTACAGTAAGGCCGCCTGCACGGCGTCAGTGTACAGTAAGGGCGCCTGCACGCCGTCAGTGTACAGTAAGGGCGCCTGCACGCCGTCCGTGTACAGTAAGGGCGCCTGCACGCCGTCCGTGTACAGTAAGGGCGCCTGCACGCCGTCCGTGTACAGTAAGGGCGCCTGCACGCCGTCCGTGTACAGTAAGGGCGCCTGCACGCCGTCCGTGTACAGTAAGGGCGCCTGCACGCCGTCCGTGTACAGTAAGGGCGCCTGCACGCCGTCCGTGTACAGTAAGGGCGCCTGCACGCCGTCCGTGTACAGTAAGGGCGCCTGCACGGGGTCCGTGTACAGTAAGGGCGCCTGCACGGGGTCCGTGTACAGTAAGGGCGCCTGCACGCCGTCCGTGTACAGTAAGGGCGCCTGCACGGGGTCCGTGTACAGTAAGGGCGCCTGCACGGGGTCCGTGTACAGTAAGGGCGCCTGCACGGCGTCCGTGTACAGTAAGGGCGCCTGCACGGCGTCAGTGTACAGTAAGGGCGCCTGCACGGCGTCAGTGTACAGTAAGGGCGCCTGCACGCCGTCAGTGTACAGTAAGGGCGCCTGCACGCCGTCAGTGTACAGTAAGGGCGCCTGCACGCCGTCAGTGTACAGTAAGGGCGCCTGCACGCCGTCAGTGTACAGTAAGGGCGCCTGCACGCCGTCCGTGTACAGTAAGGGCGCCTGCACGCCGTCCGTGTACAGTAAGGGCGCCTGCACGCCGTCCGTGTACAGTAAGGGCTCCTGCACGCCGTCCGTGTACAGTAAGGGCGCCTGCACGCCGTCCGTGTACAGTAAGGGCGCCTGCACGCCGTCCGTGTACAGTAAGGGCGCCTGCACGGCGTCCGTGTACAGTAAGGGCGCCTGCACGCCGTCCGTGTACAGTAAGGGCGCCTGCACGCCGTCCGTGTACAGTAAGGGCGCCTGCACGCCGTCCGTGTACAGTAAGGGCGCCTGCACGCCGTCAGTGTACAGTAAGGGCGCCTGCACGCCGTCAGTGTACAGTAAGGGCGCCTGCACGCCGTCAGTGTACAGTAAGGGCGCCTGCACGCCGTCAGTGTACAGTAAGGGCGTGTGCACGTAGTCAGTGTACAGTAAGGGCGCCTGCACGCCGTCCGTGTACAGTAAGGGCGCCTGCACGGCGTCCGTGTACAGTAAGGGCGCCTGCACGCCGTCCGTGTACAGTAAGGGCGCCTGCACGCCGTCAGTGTACAGTAAGGGCGCCTGCACGCCGTCAGTGTACAGTAAGGGCGCCTGCACGCCGTCAGTGTACAGTAAGGGCGCCTGCACGCCGTCAGTGTACAGTAAGGGCGCCTGCACGCCGTCAGTGTACAGTAAGGGCGCCTGCACGCCGTCAGTGTACAGTAAGGGCTCGTATACCACATGTACACACAAGACGTTCATTTAGCACCAGGCCCTTAATGTCTAGGACGATCTCAGGGTAGCGGGATAAATTAACGTGTAAGATCTGCTGTTTGAGCTCTTAGACGCATTCCGTCTCCAGGCTATTAGTCTGTCTGTGTAGTGATCACCACAGACCAAATGGCCATTTCTGTCCATTAATTAAATGTATGGGTTAATGAGATTTAGTCTAGATATTCTCAGGCACTTCTGTAATAAGTATTTGTTAACTAGAACTAATAAAAGCAATGAATAGTGTTAGAATGTATCAATATATTAGTGTTAGAGTATTAAAGAAACTACAACAAATAGAAATAACATGTATAATTAGCTTTCCTACTTGTGGTACACTATGTCCTTGGGTGACACTATACTGATGGACACTAGATACTTGTTAAGGATAATAGAGTAAGAAATAAACGAACAATGGAAATAAGAGGGATAGGTAAGCATCTGTGCTTAGATGTACCAGACACGTTTCGCCAGAGTCTCCTCAGTGGCGAAATGCGTCTAAGACTCCAAGCACACGTGACTCCAGTTCTCAGTGTATTATTCCTCACTATTTCACCTTTAACCCATGTTTTATATTTGTGTTTTAACATTTTATCTTTTCATGGAAACCACTGCTTTGGGAACAACCCTAAAGAGGATGAAGAAGAAGGATTAGGGCACCGTGGTCACAAACGTAAAGTGTTTCCTGACTGCTCTATAGGTGGAGAGACTCATGTACCAGCGCAACTACTATAAAATACTTCAATAAAACACTTCAAACGTAGCACGTGGGTGAATAAGTATCTGTGCAAACACGTCCCAGCCTCCAAATCACTAAAACAAGATGTTTCGTGGTTTATCACCCTGTAACAACCGCCGGATCCAGGCATGGAGCACCATGTCTGTAGGTAGATACACAGTAATCTCTCATCACATACATAGTATATAAGAGGTGTGTACTGCAAACAAGGGAAATCCAAGCAGTATCTTCAGTCCGAAGATGGAAATCGGCGCTATAAATAGCTGTGTGTGTTTTATCACACGCGTTTCCTCGTATTTCAGGTGTAACTTACAGACTGAGCTGCTCAGCCTAAAACAGTTCGTGTTATTGTCAATTGCTTTCACTATGACAAGACCGTGCTGTAAATAGCAGCAGCGATGTCCATGCCGAGAGAGGCATCTCGCTGCATTCTCCCCGTCTCGGGTTACACTAGTTCTGGCATAACAATGAATCAGTTACATCAGCTGACTTGGGTTGTTTCAGGTAATATCAGCTGTCACTCACACACAGACTTATACAAGGGCCTCGCATATGCTGTCTTCACAAACAAGTCTCTTTATAGCAGGACGCCAGCAATACGCTCTCTATTAACCAGTAACAGCCGTGGAATTAATGGAACTTTTCACAGAAATAAATAAATATTACACTACAATTATCAATATGATTCCATTTCTATCATTTAAATGACAATGTTGTCTATGTTATATGGTATATAATTCATATCTTCATATACACCCAATGTTTTTATATGTAACTTTGAAGGGGAGGGGGGGTTGTGTCTTTTATGCCTTAAATACAAGACACCATTCTCTTTACATGTTACAAAGATAAAATGTCAAGTTAACATTTCCCCTGTTGATAGAATCGCTGTGTGCGACGGTCCTGTGTGTTCCTACAGGAGCCTTGTTCACTCACTCAGCAGCCATATTGTTTGTGTGATCAGTGTAATGGGTACACACGGAGTCAGACAGGGGGTACCCAGTATTGCACAATTCCTTGTCACTATGACACACTACGGTGCAGAGATTCACACATGGGCAGCACGGTGGCTCAGTGGTTAGCACTACTGGCTCACAGTAGTGTGGTCATGACTTAGATTCCTGAACATGGCCTTATCTGTGTGGTGTTTGTATGTTCTCCCCGTGTTTGCGTGGGTTTCCTCCGGGTGCTCCGGTTTCCTCCCACACTCCAAAAACATACTGGTAGATTAATTGGCTTTTGACACAAGTAGGGAATCTAGACTGTAAGCTCACTGGGACAGGGCCTCATTACATATTCTCTGCACGGCGTTCTGTAATATGACACTATTTATATAAACGAGAAAAAATAAGAATACACATCTATGGACACACTTAGAAAAGTAACAAAGAACTTGGTGTAGAAGAACAAATTGACTTTTATCCCTCCATAAAACATATCCATCAGTATAACGTACAACGTTCCCGCATGTTAATACATACTGTCCGTTACATTAAAGAGGAATCGTATTAAGGACACTTACATAGAGTTGAGGAAACCAGTCCGGCGGCCAGAAATCACTGGGAGGCTGCCTGTGAATTCATGAAACTGATCTGCGGGAAGGAAAATAACAGTATTCATTTATACAGGAAATAAAGTGTTCTGTGATGACCTCACAATACAATGGTGAACACAAACATATATATAATATATAGGCAGGAGGGGTGTTATATGAGCCAGTGAGACATCACCTGAGGTGAAAGATCAGGGTATAAACATCAGTATTTGGGGTATTTTAATTAGGAATCTATTCATGTGAAATAAAACTCCACAATCTCGTTACTGATAATGATCATCACTCGTCACCAGTGCAAATCCACAGAATGTACAGGGGTAAAATAACAGTCAGGGACCCGGACATTGAGGGATTTACATGTTTCCCACCATACGCTGACCCCTTATAGATTCCAGACTCTACAGAACCACGAGTAAGACAATAATATATAGTATAATCCTAATAGTTACCGTTCCCTACATGTAGTAACAAGGAGGGGTCCTCCTCTCCCCCACCCTGAAGTCTAGAGCCGCGGAACTGCAGTGGATCCCAGACCGCCAATAGCTGTATGGGGGGGGGGGGGGGGTAATTATTATATAGGGGGAGTTTAATTAAGACCGTTGTCAAAAAGTAGAAAACAACTTAATGTTTCAAGTGTATAAAAAATGAATAGTCCTGTTACCACAATACCCTACTGTCCTGTTACCCTACTGTTCTATTGCCCTACTACCTCAATACCCTATTATTCTGCAGATCTCTAGAGAGGTCAGTAATGTAATAATCTGCAGAATATATCACTATGTATCTGTCAGGGGGTAGATGGGACAGAGCAATGTTCTGCAGATCTCTAGACAGGTCAGTAATGTAATAATCTGCAGAATATATCACTATGTATCTGTCAGGGGGTAGATGGGACAGAGCAATGTTCTGCATATCTCTAGAGAGGTCAGTAATGTAATAATCTGCAGAATATATCACTATGTATCTGTCAGGGGGTAGATGGGACAGAGCAATGTTCTGCAGATCTCTAGACAGGTCAGTAATGTAATAATCTGCAGAATATATCACTATGTATCTGTCAGGGGGTAGATGGGACAGAGCAATGTTCTGCAGATCTCTAGAGAGGTCAGTAATGTAATAATCTGCAGAATATATCACTATGTATCTGTCAGGGGGTAGATGGGACAGAACAATGTTCTGCAGATCTCTAGGGAGGTCAGTAATGTAATAATCTGCAGAATATATTACTATGTATCTGTCAGGGGGTAAATGGGACAGAGCAATGTTCTGCAGATCTCTAGAGAGGTCAGTAATGTAATAATCTGCAGAATATATTACTATGTATCTGTCAGGGGGTAGATGAGACAGAGCAATGTTCTGCAGATCTCTAGAGAGGTCAGTAATGTAATAATCTGCAGAATATATTACTATGTATCTGTCAGGGGGTAGATGGAACAGAGCAATGTTCTGCAGATCTCTAGAGAGGTCAGTAATGTAATAATCTGCAGAATATATCACTATGTATCTGTCAGGGGGTAGATGGAACAGAGCAATGTTATGCAGATCTCTAGAGAGGTCAGTAATGTAATAATCTGCAGAATATATCACTATGTATCTGTCAGGGGGTAGATGGGACAGAGCAATGTTCTGCAGATCTCTAGAGAGGTCAGTAATGTAATAATCTGCAGAATATATCACAATGTATCTGTCAGGGGGTAGATGAGACAGAGCAATGTTCTGCAGATCTGAAGTGATAAGTACCCTGATAATCTGCAAGTTATGGCAGATAATAATCTAGGTGCTCTTCTGATGATCTGTGAGTTTCTGTACAGAGGGAACTTTAAATGTTTTCAGAACATTTAAAGAAAAACCTTTCACCTCTGGATAAGATAGTTGCACCCTTGCCAAGGCCTCACTACACAATAATTCCTGTCTCGTGGGCTCTTTATCTGGGGTGCTCAGTGTCCCAAGACTCAGTAATTGTAGTGAAGAATGTTGAAGAGGAAAAAGTGTTTCAGTACAAAGGAACAGGAACTGCAGCTGCCAGGAACCATTGTCACCATCCCAGACCAATCCCAAATCATTCCAGAAACTGGAGACCACTCAGGACCACTGGCTGATTGTCCCAATATGTGCTCCATAGCAACACGTTACCTCTCCTACTGCAGAGCATTTCACAGACTTGTAGCAGATTGTCCATCCTGATACACAGCGGACATCACCTCAAATCCAATTTCAGAGTTTAGATTACATGGTGTCAATTAGACAGAATACAAACAAATTCCGAGAACTGTGTCCTGAATACATGACAAGAGAAGTGGTACTCACAGTGTCCAGGAAATTGTGTTGTAATATAAATGTTCCCAATCAAAAATGCAAATGCTATTGTGTCTGGGGCCATTAGATACAATGCGCCCACTCCCTGTTCCCATTTTACATGCCCAAAAATTATATTAAAACACATATGTTTTGACGTCAGTGGATAAGTTACAGTCATAAACTTCACGGGGGACAATGTATAGGAACAGTTGTGGACTATGTATCATCATCACCATTTATTTATATAGCACCAGCAAGTTCCGTAGCGCTTTACAATTGGGAACAAACAGTAATAAAACAATATTGGGTAATACATACAGACAGAGAGGTAATAGGGCCCGGCTCACAGCTTACAATCTATGTCTATAACAAATGACAGTATCGGACTATGTTTATGTCTATAACACATAAAAATCAGGTGACTTATGTCAATCTCTATACTGCAACTCCAAAGTATTAACCATACCTAACACTATATGGGACGGAGGGTCTCCTGTACTTTACAGGGGGCTGATTAATAAAAAGGTAAAGAAAGTCCCAATTTTTGCTACAATAATCACAGATCCAGGTAACAGTTTTTTCCGAAACAATTTCTTTACACACAATGAGAGACTTTAATATCCATGATTTCCTCTCCCCAGCCAGCAGTTAGTTTATTTTTATTGTTTGGTCTAAACACAAGCACATTTTCAGTTTGTCCGAGAACAAAGCCGCGTTGTTTGCGAGAGACTGAGCTTCTTTCAGCTGCAGGAAAACAAAGTTTGGTGAAGTCTAAATAACTCTCTGCTACTGTTTAAATCAGGCTGCGCCGCCCTCTCCATACTGAAAAGCATGAAACGATTAAAAAGCACGCAATAAACATCACACATGCGTGTGACAGTGACACATACACTCTATGACCTCAGAAATCCTGTGCTGTTTATTTCTTGGTCTTAAAGTGAGCAGCTAGGGATTGTGGGAATCTCCCAGAATGCATTGTATTTTTAAGAAAGGAAAACACGCATGATGACCATATTATTAGCACATTGTTGTAGGCTTATTGCTTTCATACAGGGCACAGAAATCTGAGGTGTTTTAGGGTATCCATAATCATTTATAAAAAGGGGGTGTACTATTCCTTACAGTCCTGACCAGAGTCTGGTCCCCCTGAGCATGACTGGCTGTGGATTACAGTTCCCGTTGGATTGTTGTGTACAGAGATCCTAGAGGTGGCACAGTGCCATCTTCAACACAACAGAATTCAGGGGGTATGTGCCCACCAAAAGCCGGGTGACACTAGGCTAGACCACTGCCTTGCTGATATGCCCCATGTATAGGATTCTGCCCCAGGGATTGGCTGCCTTGCAAACCTACCAACTGTTCCAATTTCAGCGGACAATGGATGTGGGATTCTCACATTCAAATATCTGATGCAATTAAATGTAGTTTATTAAACATGGCTTCACCAACGGAGCTATAAGGACCGGTTCACACTACCAGCATGGCATTACAGCAATTTAGGGCAACAATCACAAACCACTATCTCAACGTTTACTTATACAATTATTTTACAAAATAGTGTAACACTAATCTGCTTTTATAACAATTTTCCAACATGAATTTCATAAAACACATTAACGTGTAATTCAAACACAGGGCGGGAACCACACTCAGTAATCCAAACAATTTGTCACTATAAACATATGTAAGAATTAGCAGTAAATGAAGCGTAACATGTACTCCTGAGGATCTGGGGAAAAACTGCTTCACAGCAACTAATATATCATCAAGCATCCCCAGCGATGACCTCACAGACGTACACTGATGCTGCACACAAGTAATGCGACACACAGGAGCAGCTATATCCACTGCATCCATATAACTAGTATGGAGCCCGGTAACAGGAAGCTCAGGACCATGGGAGGGCAGTATGTCCACTATAGGGATCAGTAATCCCTACATTATACCCATGAATCTATCTCCAGCAGGAGCTAAGGACCATGGAAGGGCAGTATGTCCATTATAGGGATCAGTAATCCCTACCGTATACCCATGGAACTATCTCCAGCAGGGAGCTCAGGACCATGGGAGGGCAGTGTGTCCGCTATAGGGATCAGTAATCCCTACCTTATACCCATGGATCTATCTCCAGCAGGGAGCTCAGGATCATGGGAGGGCAGTATGTCCGCTATAGGGATCAGTAATCCCTACCTTATACCCATGGATCTATCTCCAGCAGGAAGCTCAGGACCATGGGAGGGCAGTGTGTCCGCTATAGGGATCAGTAATCCCTACCTTATACCCATGGATCTATCTCCAGCAGGGAGCTCAGGATCATGGGAGGGCAGTATGTCCGCTATAGGGATCAGTAATCCCTACCGTATACCCATGGAACTATCTCCAGCAGGGAGCTCAGGACCATGGGAGGGCAGTGTGTCCGCTATAGGGATCAGTAATCCCTACCTTATACCCATGGATCTATCTTCAGCAGGGAGCTCAGGATCATGGGAGGGCAGTATGTCCGCTATAGGGATCAGTAATCCCTACCTTATACCCATGGATCTGTAACCATATGGACACATATTAGAAATCACCTCAGTGTTCTGTGACAAGATAAAAGCAGGAGGGGCCAGGTGACGGCATACCGCAAGGGGGAGGGGTCAGATGACAGGATACTGCATGTGGGAGGGGTCAGATGACAGGATACTGCATGGGAAGGAGCTAGGCGACAGGATACTGCGTGTGGGAGGGGCTTTGTCAGGTGATAGGGGCTGCATGCTGGAAGGGCTGGGACAGGGAACAGGATGCTGCATGGGGGAGGGGCCATGTGATAGGATGCTGCATGGGGGAGGGGCCATGTGATAGGATGCAGCACAGGGGTGGGGCCACATGGCAGGATGCAGCATGGGGGAGGGGCCACGTGGCAGGATGCAGCATGGGGAGGGGCCACATGGCAGGATGCAGCATGGGGGAGGGGTCACGTGACAGGATGCAGCATTGGGGAGGGGCCACATGGCAGGATGCAGCATGGGGAGGGGCCACGTGACAGGATGCAGCATGTGGGAGGGGCTAGGGCCAGGTCATAGGATGCTGCATAGGGGAGAGACACGTATCATATATGATGGTATTGCCAGAGATATTATGGTTTTCATGACAAATAAGTGTTCACAATTTCTGTATTGTGTTTATATCAGAGAAGGGTTAACTACTCCAGGAAGAGAGAAATACTCAGATTACTTTTTATTTAAGCAGAAAAGACAATAGCAGCCCAGGAATCATCTTACAAAAAGATGGCTTCAGATCACATAGCTGATATTCCTCTAGTACAAGTCACTGCACGTATGTGGCATGAACCGGTATTGTCACTGGCATGTAGTATGACACTTGCACTAGGACATGTCAGGGATATTCATTGCAATACAATCAGACATTAAGTGGATAAGATTAGACATTATATGGTGGACATTATATAGATTAGATTAGTGGATAGATTTAATCTGCTCCTCACCATTTCATTGTCCTGATTATTTCTATTGCTCATCATCTACTCTCCAAGTAACTAATTCTACAGCATTCATCTATCTCTGACCCCTATGTCATCTACCCCGTATCAATTTATCTGCTCTTCCTCATTCCTTCTGGTCCTTACCATTCCTTCTGGTCCTTACCATTCCCTCTACTTGTTATTCCTTCATTTCTTCTGCTCCTCCTCATTCCATCTACTCCTTACCATCTCCCTAATTCCACACTACCGTCTCTATGTGTGTCCACCATTTGCTCCACCTATGACGGATCTAGCCCTTATTTCATCCATCCTTAATCTTACCAATCATTTCATATGATTCACACCATTCCTTCAACTCTACAAAATGTTCTTAATATCACTTAACTTGCTCATCATAATGTCATCTACTCTTCACAATGTGCCCCCACCAAAGTAGGACCAGCTAACTTGCTTAAATTATTCCCCAATATTCCAGAGTGAATCCAGAACAATTTAGATATTTTATTTAATATCTAGTATTGATGTATAGTTTGATGAGTCTGTATGCACGGAATCCATACCTTTCTTTTTACTGATGATTTATATGTTTGATCTTCTTTCACTGGTCTCCTACCGTGCAGACCTGATTCAACAATCCCAGATTACAGTGCAAAATGATGTGTAATCATCAAGAACTACTACTGGTAACATATCACACAATTAACACGTGTTATTAAGGCCGAATAAACCATCAATTATTACCACAGATTAAGGGAATCATTCGCCAATAACAGACGCTGCAAAATTCTGGTTGCTGATAGAAAACGTGATTTGCAGCTTCGCAAAATGACCCTTTTTGCTACAAATTTCATGTTGTGTGTTAGAACTATAGTGTGTAAGATAGACGGCAGTTTGTAGGACCACAAATGAAATCCCACAGATACTGTAAAGCTACTTCTCCTGAGAGATGTTAGATGAATTATTAAATCAAACTTTAAGCCCTCACTGTATGGTTGTCTGGCTCTGCACCTCTTCAGATGAGACATTTATAGACATGTAACTACAGGACTCTGATAAAGGATCAATCTGTCCCTGATAGAGGAGCTATTCTCACTCAGAATACACACAATATACGGGGGAGGCACATCGTCCGGCAGAACTAACATTCCCTCGGGTGGAGGTCACACATCGTATAGATAATTATTTTCTGCATGAGTTTGTCTGGATATCAAATCTCACACTATGGAAACAGAAAAGTCACAACAAAAAGTGTGGAGGGCGCACAACGAGAATGGGTTTTCTTCCCAGAAGCCTCTTGGGCCTTGCAGGATCTTTGTAGATTGACAAACAGACCTGTGCAGCAAAGGTCGGATATATTTTCTAACGTGTCTTTAACATACACCTGAAGTACAGTCGTTTTCACCAGCTCTACGGTTTATTAAAGGCGCAATTTGTTTATCCTTAAGAGAAGGATGGTGAAAATAACAACTAGCAATTTTGTATCTTTTCTTTTTATAATTAAGACGATGGTTCAGGTTTTGCATTTTAAAATAAGCCATAATATACACACTTGGCAGCAAGACAAAAGGTATTACAGATATTACATACAATTCTTGTCTCCTTGACTGATGTACCAATGTTTAAAACAGAGACATAACTAATTCCTGGCTCATTAGTACCTCCCCTCCCAAAAGTGGAAAAAGACATTGTGATAGTGATCAGCCCACTGTGACTGTACAAAAAACTTCCCTGATGTTTTCCAGTAATGTGAGACACATAGTTGTATGTGGTATATCTGTATTTCTCTAGTAAGAATCCTACGTCCCGGTACAGACACCGCTTTTCTCTACGCTAATCCCTGGAAAAGACATTTTCTGCAGTACGTGCGGTGGACAGAGGCTCCTATACAGATAATTCTGGTGACAGAATAAATCTTCTCATCCTCATACCGAGAGATCAGAGGGCAAAAGAATGAAGATTATATGTGATTAAAGCTAAACATCTGTGAGAAACCCCAACACTGTGCTCACTAGCGTAGTAATGATCTCACAACATGTCATGCAGCGATACAGACCCTGCTCACTGACTGATACATTCTATCCTCACGCACGTGCACTCGCCCGTACATTCTATCCTCGCACGTGCACTCGCCCGTACATTCTATCCTCGCACGTGCACTCGCCCGTACATTCTATCCTCGCATACGCCCGCTCGCCCGTACATTCTATCCTCGCATACGCCCGCTCTCTCGCCCGTACATTCTATCCTCACGCACGCCCGCTCTCTCGCCCGTACATTCTATCCTCACGCACGCGCGTGCTCACCAGCACATTCTATCCTCGCGTGCGTGCTCACCAGCACATTCTATCCTCGCGTGCGTGCTCACCAGCACATTCTATCCTCACGCACGCGCCCGCTCTCTCGTCCGTACATTCTATCCTCGCGTGCGTGCTCACCAGTACATTCTATTCTCGCGTGCGTGCTCACCAGTACATTCTATCCTCATGCACGCGCCCGCTCTCTCGTCCGTACATTCTATCCTCGCGTGCGTGCTCACCAGTACATTCTATTCTCGCGTGCGTGCTCACCAGTACATTCTATCCTCATGCACCCGCCCGCTCTCTCTCTCGCCCATACATTCTATCCTCGCGTGCGTGCTCACCAGTACATTCTATCCTCATGCACGCGCCCGCTCTCTCGCACATACATTCTATCCTCACGTGCGTGCTCACCAGTACATTCTATCCTCGCGTGCGTGCTCACCAGTACATTCTATCCTCATGCACGCGCCCGCTCTCTCGTCCGTACATTCTATCCTCGCGTGCGTGCTCACCAGTACATTCTATTCTCGCGTGCGTGCTCACCAGTACATTCTATCCTCATGCACGCGCCCGCTCTCTCGCACATACATTCTATCCTCACGTGCGTGCTCACCCGTACATTCTATCCTCGCGTGCGTGCTCACCAGTACATTCTATCCTCATGCACGCGCCCGCTCTCTCGTCCGTACATTCTATCCTCGCGTGCGTGCTCACCAGTACATTCTATTCTCGCGTGCGTGCTCACCAGTACATTCTATCCTCGCGTGCGTGCTCACCAGTACATTCTATCCTCATGCACCCGCCCGCTCTCACCCGTACATTCTATCCTCGCGTGCGTGCTCACCAGCACATTCTATCCTTGCGTGCGTGCTCACCAGCACATTCTATCCTCATGCACCCGCCCGCCCGCTCTATCCTCGCGTGCGTGCTCACCAGCACATTCTATCCTCGCGTGCGTGCTCACCAGCACATTCTATCCTCGCGTGCGTGCTCACCAGCACATTCTATCCTCATGCACCCGCCCGCCCGCTCTCTCGCCCGTACATTCTATCCTCGCGTGCGTGCTCACCAGTACATTCTATCCTCATGCACGCGCCCGCTCTCTCACCAGCACATTCTATCCTCGCGTGCGTGCTCACCAGCACATTCTATCCTCATGCACCCGCCCGCTCTCTCGCCCGTACATTCTATCCTCGCGTGCGTGCTCACCAGCACATTCTATCCTCGCGTGCGTGCTCACCAGTACATTCTATCCTCATGCACGCGCCCGCTCTCTCACCATCACATTCTATCCTCGCGTGCGTGCTCACCAGCACATTCTATCCTCGCGTGCGTGCTCACCAGCACATTCTATCCTCATGCACGCGCCCGCTCTCTCACCCGTACATTCTATCCTCGCGTGCGTGCTCACCAGTACATTCTATCCTCGCGTGCGTGCTCACCAGTACATTCTATCCTCGCGTGCGTGCTCACCAGCACATTCTATCCTCATGCACGCGCCCGCTCTCTCACCCGTACATTCTATCCTCACACGTTCTTAACGGTACATTCTATCTTATATTATCTCACACACTGGTGCATTATATTACTACACAATTACCATTCTATATAAATACTGCAACTGGTTTTGTGGCCACCAATATACTAGTGAGGGCATGTAAGTAGACTGTAGAGGGTTCTGCCCGCCCGCAGCCAGGTCTCACACTGGCACAGGATTTGTCCCTGGCAGATCGTACAGAGCGGATGAGAGCGACTCTCTCACACTTAACACAGCTTAGAAAATAAATCTGACAATAATTCCACATTGCAATCACATGCTGAATTTAACTAGAATAGAATGAATTGATCCAGAAATGATGGGGTTACTGTGAGCCCCGTCAATCTGAGCAGAACAGTCTCCGGCTATCGGGAGGATTTTCTGGCCAGAACGCAGATATTTGACTGTCAAATCACCCAGAAGGACATAGGAAAATGTCATCAATCTCGACTTCCCTATTTATTTTTGATTAACAAATCCATTTGTATAACAGCATAAAATGCTGCATAGAATAAACTCATGTGTTTGTTTAACATTTTTATTAGGAAACCATTTCCACGCTCTCACCACCACTTATCTCAGATTTTAGCCATGAAACAGCCTAAACCGAGTATATGATGTAACCAAACAATGACGCACGTCCAAACAGCGGCAACGCTACTTCCAGCCCTATAACCTATATTGTACAACACTAATAATAATAATACTAAATAGAAGACACTAAAGACAACTTGTGAGTAACCAGGTAGGCCGTGCTTCCATGTCTGTCCTGTGGGGGCGCAGTTTACCTCCTGACATAGCACAGTGGATAAGATGGAGCAATGTGAAGCTCCTCATTCTGTAAATTACAGCTCCAGCTGTGTTAAATACTGTGACTAGAATTTATTCAGCATACAAATAGAAAATTGAATATACATTATTTATAAGTACGGTCATTTTACCTGTTTACTACAAATATTATGAACGTTCACATGAACCAAGTCACCAAAATCTTTATTCATTTGCATATTGTTAATAAATATTAACGGGAGCAGCCATACTGATTTGCTTTGATCATCCAGGTAGATGGAACAATGGGAGACGCTTGCTTAGCGCTAAATAACAATACATTGGAGAAGCTCATCGGTGATGTGACTACGTCCCAGGATTATTAGTACACTGGATGTTCTACAGAACCACTTGTTACTTTATAAACATTAAATCTACTACTGTTGTTGAAGAGTTGCAGCCAAGCAGACTCTCCCAGCTAGTTCTTCTTTACAACAGATTAACTGCTGTGACATCTCCATAAATTGTATGTTATACTCTGCACAGTTCCCATTCCTGCATCAGATAAAGACCTGCCCCGTCTGCCAGAGATATTTTATACAAATGAGCTTTCTCCTGGCGGGTGCTGACACACTGCAATACCCCAGATCACTTGCACATACGGTTAGTATTATCGTTTCTGAAAGCACAACAGGTAGGTCACAGAAAAGGTCACGTTAGTTTTGTTCGCGAGGCCAAACACACGGTTTTCATTATCCTTAATAAAAACAGAAGCAGTTAATAAAAATATATCATTGCAATAACATTTCTCGCTGTAACTGCAGACCTCGACTTGCAAAGCTGGCGTGTTGGACATACACTCCGAGTAACTTTGTCCAATCAAATAACACTCACTTAAATTTAGTATTCATGGTTCTGTTTGGAGAAACAAAAAGGGGTCTATTTACTCTGCATCCAGACTCTTGTTTTTTTGTTTTGTTTTTTTGGAGGGGGGGTGAAAAAAAGCTGAATGTGTGCGCTGTACAAATCAGCATCTTTTCTGTGGTTTGGGGTAAGAGAATGATGGGACGGTTTTTGTCAATCAATATAGGGTGTAATTTCACCGTAAATCAGGGGCAGGCTGGGCCGGGGGACTGGGGAGCACCTGCCCCCCGGGCTGGTCCCATAGTGGGCTACCTTGGGGTGGGTCACCAGTATTTATTCCCTTTAAAATAGGCTCCTGAGTCAAGTCTTGCCCCCTGGGCCAAAATTTGCCAGCCCTCCCCTGCCCTAAATCCTCCTTGTATTCTTTAATACGACGCAACATAGGGGCTAGATTTACTAAGCTGCGGGTTTGAAAAAGTGGTGATGTTGCCTATAGCAACCAATCAGATTCTAGCTATCATTTTGTAGAAGGTACTAAATAAATGACAGCTAGAATCTGATTGGTTGCTATAGGCAACATCCCCATTTTTCCAAACCCGCAGCTTAGTAAATCTAGCCCATAGTGTCTGACAGGACACAGAAATTGCAAATATGACCAGGAGCGATTACTCGCTACCTGTGTACAAATAAGCAGAATGACATTAATAACCAGATTTAAAATTCATACCCAGCAATTGATAATATGATGATGTAAACTTTGATACAGTTTCCAATGGTTTCCGCAGACAGGTAAGAAGCGTGTATGGAATAGACTGAGCTCTCCAGCAGACACTTATGATAATTGTTTCACTTTCTGGTAACAAAGTTGCTGCTCTCTGGAGAACTGTTAACCCTTCATGCTGCAGAGAAACCAATACATTTAAATGTTTCTTTCCAATCATAAGGTATCAGAAAACTGCATAACAATATTAAGGTGTTTTGTAAACATTAACTGGGGAAAACATTGAAATAAATAAATAAAAAAATGAGTGGAGACCTTTGAAAACAGAAACTAATCTGCAGAGTGATGTAAAACAATTTGTTTCAGATCTTCCTGATGCGTTTGGTGGAGATTTATGGAAACACCCAGGTGACAATTCTGCTTTTTTGAATAAGAAATTTTTACCAATCTTATTTTAGGTTTTTCCTTCAACATAAACAGAAAAGTTTAGATTAAATTTAGCATTTCCTGGCTGATTTTCTGATATTTGTTGCGGAGTTGATTCATCAGGTTATTAAGAGTCAGAGAATTAGGATAAGATATAATTCTCCATTCCAGACACTAATACCCCATTCATACTGCACCAAAATCCTGGGTTTTTCCTGGGTCGAGCTCAAACGACCCGGGTCTTGGTGCAGTATGAATGGTACAAGTGAAAAATCCCGGGTCTTCAACCCGGGATTTATTGAGGGGTAATTCCCAGGTCGGACCCGGGTTGCCTGCACTATGAATGGAAAAACCCGGGTTTTTGCATAGTTGCATAGGGGAGAGAGGGTTTTTGCATAGGGGAGGGGGGGGGGGGGGAGAGAGACAGAGAGAGACAGAGAGAGACAGAGAGAGACACACACAGAGAGAGACAGAGAGAGACACACTTTTTTTTTTTTCTTTTCTTCCATATTCCAGCTTTCAGCCAATGAAAAGTGCTCTGGTGATGACTCCCACAAATTGCCAGGGCACAGACTTGTGCAGTATGAATGGGGTCAACCCTGGAAATTCCCGGGTCCAAGGTGCAGTATGAATGGTGTTTCTGAGCTGGGACGCTCCGAGCCCCTGCAAAAACCCGGCTTCAAAAACCTGGGATATTGCAGGGGTGGCAGTATGAAAGTGGTATTATAGACATCCCGCTATGGTGGCCTCTTACTGACAAACCACCCAGGCAAAATTCAGTTCTAACATACATGCAATAAACACGTGTGTGTCATGTAACACAAACCGTTGTTCCAGATAAATGAGGTTGGTTCAATGCCAGAGATCTCACACGAGCTAATTGTGCAACCACCTTCTGGACAAACAGAAAAGACTTTTATCTGTTGTGTTTACAATAAATTCCTGTGAATAGAAGATGAAAATTCCAAGTGTCGGGGCGGATGCGAGTGCGCTCTGTGTAGCGTTTCTCTGAGGAACGCACAGTGACCGCTCCCTCTCTCAGACCAGATAAATTAGTAGCTTATAAAGGTGATGGGGGCTTTAGTGGTAAAATGCATCTTCTGTGTCCCTGGGAAGCATAAAGCAATGCAAGGTGAATGAAAATAGAAAAATATAGGGCTTGTCGCTGACATTTTCTACGAAGTGAAATCCCCAGTGTCAGAGGGATATTTTATATTCTTTACAAAGGTCAGATTCATTGCTGGGGGAGGAGCTATTTATCTGCAACTATGACGAGTGGTCTCTGCAGCTGCAACGTCTAAGAAATGTAGCAAAGTAAAACGAAAATTGTTACATCTAGATACAATTAATGTTTGAGGAAATGACTCATGATTTCACCCCATTCTCTCTTCAGACCCCTAGGAATGGGCAGAAACAACAACATTTGTTTATCTGTTGATTTTTAGCTTTTAAATCTCCTTCAGGTTTATAAGGCTTGTAAACATTATGTAAAAATAGTGTCAGAAATCACCAATTCTTAAAATAATATTATATACCTTATGAATAATTTGTTAGTTTCTGAAGTTTATTTGTATCACACAACAATTATATAAGAGTGATTATTAACAAGAAAAATGGTGTTAATAATGTGTGACCACTTGGACTAGAATCTTTGAAAAAGGGAATTATGGGCCCATAGCAAGAGACTAGAGCCCAAGGGATTATGGACAGAATGCAGGATTCAAGAAGCCAGGAGCAAGGGATTATGGGCCGATAGCAGGAGATGAGAGATCAGGAGCAAGGGATTATGGGCCGATACCAAAAGACGAGAGGCCGGGAACAAGGGATTATGGGCCGATACCAAAAGACGAGAAGTCGGGAACAAGGGATTATGGGCCGATACCAAAAGACGAGAGGTCGGGAACAAGGGATTATGGGCTGACAGCAAACACACACTTGTCTCCGGCTGCTACTTAGAGAATGAATTTCCCTGGGTCATGGTAACGGAATGTACCCTCATGTAGTAATTGGCTACTATTACCAAAAATAGCCCCCAATGTCCAACTCCCCAACCCCGCCGATCCCTACAAAAGACACATATATATACAGTATGTTCCCCAATGAATAACACGTGACATGTCTTACTACATGCTATTGGGGCTTGGTATGAAGGAACGTCATTACACGTATGTAGCCACCTGGACCTTTCCCAAAAAGATTTGTAAAAAAAAAAAAAAAAAAAAAAAAGGCATCACTTTCCTAAACTAGTTCTTAGTGCAGCGGTGAGCAAGCTATGCTGGGACAAGACGGCTGGCATGCTGGGACTTGCAGTTCTACAATAGGTGTAGTGCCGCAGGTCAGAGACACATTCTTAATTTTCCCCTTCGCCTGTGTTCCCTGTGAACAGCACTGAATATAAAACTCATTACAACCAGCAAAAGAAATCATCTCCAGTTTGGGCTGACCTTTCCCAACGCTGTTATACTTAAGGCCGCAGATTAATAGCCGCATTAATTGCTCAAACCAAAGTCTAATTTACATTGTTTCAACAAGGTTAAAAAGATTGACTTTTGAAACAGGAAAGCATTTTATTTGTCCCGATACGAACAATGAGAATTCTGTTTGAAGGCGGAATTAAATTTAATGAGATTCACAAACAACCTCTTTTAAAAAGTAACAACAATATTTTTTTCTGAACATTAAAGAGCAGCTCATTAGACCAAGACAACTGTAGTATAAAAAGCTGGCACTGACTTCAATCGCCCGGTATCTGCATACTAATGAACTTGCTGCGAGCAGGGACCGTCTTAAAATGTTCTCTGCCACAGAGAAAACATGCACCCTCTAATCAGATGAACACCTTTTCCGTGGTAGCCTAATAGCAACTGAAATGATTTCAAATGTGACACAAAAGGAAGACGCCGCTCAGTAAAGGTTTCTTTAAGACGGAACATTTCTTGCACATTCTTCAGCGTTCACAGTCTGTCGGCGTCGCTGTGTCAAAGACTTTCAACTTGTAGCCGACAGATAGCAGCGAATACAAAGTCGGTGTCAGAGCCATTTCCCTGCAGCCCCCTGATCAAACATGTGACGGTGCGAGAGGCTGCAGAGGGGAACGCAGCCCTGACCTTTGCTTACAGCGTTAGAACTGATTTTAATATAACGGCTCATTCATGGATCTCTACTGCCAGCCAGACAGGTGTGATGGAGTCTGAAAGAGACCACTCAATGCCCTACTTACACCCTCATAATGATACCTATTCTTCTCCACTAGAATGGCAGATTGTGGCACCAGCAACACACAAACGTGGCATTCTACCTTTACATCGATACAGGAACACGGGCCCAGTGCCCGCTCTCTGTGCCCTCACTCATTCATGAATAACTGGCCCCAGAGCTCATGTCTATATAGGCCGTAGATCAGAACTCCCAGGATCTGCCTCACAGCACTGGGGTCATGAGTTTGATTCCCGACCATGGCCTTATCTGTGTGGTTTGTATGTTCTTCCCGTGTTTGCGCGGGTTTCCTCCGAGTGCTCCGGTTTCCTCCCACACTCCAAAAACATACTAATAGACTGCTATCAAAATTGACCCGTGTGTGTGTTAGGGAATTTAGACTGTAAGCTCCAATGGGGCAGGGACTGATGTGAGCGAGTTCTCTGCACAGCGCTGCGGAATTAGTGGCGCTATATAAATAAATTATGATGATGATGATGGTGATGTAGCCATTAATCCCCAATGAATCTCTTTCCCAGATTCCTCTCGGTGATTTTTATACTTCCCCTTTAAGAAAGGGTTTTATTAATATTAGGCTGTGTCACTGGATGACGTTCTGTAGACAGCCCTGGCTTCACACCCCATCATTACCACACTTCATAATTCTGACCTCCACCCTCACTATACTATAGAAACAAGGTATATTCTGCTGGAAATTAAATATTAGCATGTGCTTTTCAGGCCGATATAGGTATGTAAGCACGAACGTACCCAGCTCTAAAGGATGGACAGTTATATATGGAATAAGAAAAGATCATGTAAAACATTTATATTACAAGCTACCAATGGGAGCAGCGTTTTACCACTGCTATTCCAAGGCTCTAGGCCGGAGCCTCCCTACAAAGCTGAACCTCTTTATAGTATTAAATGCTGGGCAGTATTCTCTGTATAGAGATGATCTCTGCTAACACGAGCGTCCTAAAACATATAACTGTGAATGCAGCCAAGTGATAATGAACTATGGAAAGACGCTATTTCCAATGTCTAGATGTCATTCTCACTATCTCAATCACTGTAGCTGAACCCAGTAACGTCAGACCGACCAGCACTGAAATACAACGGTTATATAATACAACTTCCAATGTCTCAGCTATAATCAGCCGTGCACACAATCATTTTGGTCTCAGTTTCTGGTAATAATTAATTTTTAATATTTAATTTTTTTTTGCGTTTTTACATTTTAAACTGCTTTTTGTACATAACACAACTTTATTAGCTACGTTGATACACTATCATTTGTGCTGAAAATGTGAACACACACAAATTAGACATCTCCCTCAAAATAAACGTTCAGCGTTGGATTAGACACCTCAAGCGCCACATGCGGTTACACTGCAGGAAAGACGCCGATACCGGTTCCTATATCTCTCTCTGTGCAGTGTATTTACTAAGCTGTGCGTGCTACAAAGAGTCTCTTTATGTGGAAACAAGAGACCTCAGCGGTCTCCACCTTATAATTCGCTCCCGTTGTTTCTCAGGCTCTTTAGATTAAAGTCTGTGTTAATTCTCTGGAGTGCAGTCAGCTGGTAATAAATTTCTCCAATTCTAAAATGTACTTAGGACAGAGCTGGGATGAATCACCTTTTGTCGGATGTAGCGGTGTGTTCGGAAATGGGAATTAGCGCTATTGTTAGCACTTGTACCTATAAGTCATATTAGAACGTCCACACTAAGCACTTTCACTCAGTTCCTTCCTCTCATTTGCTTACAATGTCCTTTCTGATATCATCCTCTGCTGGATAATAGTTGTCTGGGGCCTGGGGAAGAGGGGGGCTGCAAAGGAAATTAAATGTAATAATAAAAAATGTCTTTGGATAAAGATTAGACATAAAGGGCGTGAGGAGACGCTCCCTTATTCCTTGCTGCAATATTCTCTTTACACATTCACTACCCTATGTCTGCCATTAAGTCCAATCATTTATATTTAATCCCATTCTTAAAAATTTCAGCAGACAACTGCGCTGCTAACATACAACTGCCCTGTCAGAAAATCTTTCATGTCACGGCGTAACGCTACAGATCGCAGGAGAAGTGGTAAAAATTAATGGGACATGAAAGTGAAGCCCGGCAGTCTCGCTGGATGCTGTCAGAAGCAGGACGTGGAGCTGACGTCCCCCTAATGTGACAGGTGGAACAAGTACCAAAGAACAACGCAAAACAAGGCCACGATGCGGATTCCTCTCATCCGTCCCCCTGGCGTCGCTCCCCCCTTCCCAGCATATACCAGTGGATCTCTTTATACTGCTGGATATCTGTGTATATTAACAAGGCCAGAGACAGCTGGGTCACCGGACGATCACAGACAGAAATAAAAACTGTATTTATGTTGTTTTAAAGACTGGAGCAATACACTTAATTAGATAATCAATACACAGGAGTGAAGGCACCGTGGAGAACAAATAAAGCTGCTTCTATGAGAAAACATTGTCTTTAAAATATTTATATTCCAAATGAACAGATTTTATTTGAGACTCCCTCTCCCTGTCTTACAGTATTATATCAGCCATTATACTACCTGTAAACCGGCGTCGTGGATGCTGAAGGACCGGAGATGAAAAATAAACTCTAATATTGTGACACTTATTGAGTACCAGAGAAACAGGTGGAATTATTGGCCCTGTCCACAAAGTTTAGTGAATCTAAATAGACCATTTAAATTACAACCTTTCCATACTGCAAATGATGCCAAAATGGTTTAAAAGTTCCAATATTATACATTGGTTTAATCAATTAAATTTGAGCGCAGGTGATATTCATAATTTCCTCACTTTGCATTATTTAAAGCCTCTCACATTTAGGAAAACTGGAAATAATTTGGGGTTCCTGAAACATCTGAGATGAAGACAATAAAACGATAAACGCGGCAGCGTTTGATCTGTGCCAATACAATGCTGCATATATATATATATATATACCAGGACTATAGGGGGTCTCACTATAAAGTGAGTAATGAGATCACGGTAGACTGACAAGATAACCTGGGCGGGCGAGCGGAGCCAAGTGTCACAAGAGATCACATATCTGGCCGCTTGCAGGAGTGAAAAGCCTTTAAGGAAAGGAGGATTTTGTACTTTTACATAGGTGGAAGCGTCTGCCAGCTCCTAACATCCCTGGGCAAATCATCCGCCTTGTTCTCCCAGACATCAGTTCCAACACGCGGGACACACAATCTGCAGCAGGAACCGTGCAGTGAGAGGAGGGAACCGCAGCCTTTACAAATGGCCGACGGCCTGCTGGAGAGTCTGGGTCAGGAGGAGTATACAGCTCCCAAGATAACTCTCTGTAACCCTAGATCTACACCAGGAGGAGAGGAATTCTCTCCCCTAAGACAGCGCCCACGTTAAGCCTCTAGAACTTGTTTAAAAACTTCTGCAACTGTTTGTCCGAGAGAGGTAACGACCGGTCACTAGACTTCCTTGCAATGTATGGGTTAACAGGTGAAAAATAATCTAAGAAGGGCTCTCGTACCTAAACTTTAGCCGCATGCGTGCTGCAATTACAGAGACAATCGGTTAAGATACTTAACCAGATGAGAACAGGTTTTTCTCCAGTCAAATTATGATTAAGGAAAGCGAGTAGTATGTATAATATATTACAGACACAAAATATACCAGAGGATCCCCTGACCATCATCAGTTACGTATATAGCGCCACTAATTCCGCAGCCCTGTACAGAGAACTCACATCAGTCCCTACCTCATTGGGGCTTACAGTCTAAATTCCCTAATATACACACACACACAGACAGAGAGACAGACTAGGGTCAATTTAAGAGCAGCCAATTAACCTACTAGTATGTTTTTGGAGTGCAACACCCCAATTCACAAGCAATATCTGTATGGAAAGGAGAACTGCAATGGTGACATGGTACAAAGTTGGAGCAATTACACATCCAGTGACATGTTACAAAAAAAGCGCTGCGTCCTATATCAACCAATCAAAATGAAGCTAAGATTGTTATAGGGCAGTTTAGAAAATGAAAGCAAACATCTGATTGGTTGCCACAACGCTCTAGTTTTCATAATTCACACTATGTTATCAGTATTTATCAGAGAGCCTGACCTCAGGCGGGACCAACAGAGACTGAGCAGCTAAAGGGGGTACAAACCATGTTCTGATACAAGTGGTGCAAATGTAATGTCCTGCATGCAGAGATTTACAGTCTGCTTTGGCCTGCAGTACATAGATGCTGGGCGGCTTTATTTCACCTCTGCAAATTATAGTTGGGGTAGGAGCACCCCCCCCCCTCCCAAGACTAAATCCATCCACACAAATTACCCGCGCAGTGTAACATGGTTTTACCAAGGTGCAAAGTTTCATCTTCTAGCTGGATTTCCTCCTACCGAGGCCCGTGATGGTCTTATCAGAGAAATAAAATTCTGCAGCGTTGCCTCCAACCTGTGGGGGGCGCAGTGTGCAGATGCTTGATCAATGGTCAATTATGCTGCCAGAGGAGATTGGATGAATTTGGAATATTAAAAGCCCCAAATCTGGCCGCCGTCTTGTGTGGAGCTGTGGCCAGTTACTTCAAAGTGGTTTAAAATAACTCCCATCCTCTTCCCCCCAGATCATTCAGCTCTTCAAACTGGCCAAATATATGTTCTGAATTGTATGTCTGTGCAGCCCGATAATCTGCTCAATCAGATTGTGATTGTTGCTGCGGGTCTCAATGTATGGTCGCCTATATTTATGTTTTGTACACGATTTATTGAGTTTGAAAGCGTTCAGTCAGTGTAACAGGACGGTGGATGGGAAACGCTGCTCACATCGCACCATAGCACTGTGCGTGTGTCTGTGTGTCTCTGTGTGTATGTATGTGTATGTATGTGTCTGTGTGTCTCTCTGTGTGTATGTATGTGTCTCTGTGTGTCTCTGTGTGTATGTATGTGTATGTATGTGTCTGTGTGTGTATGTATGTGTCTGTGTGTGTGTGTATGTGTGTGTCTGTGTGTCTCTGTGTGTATGTATGTGTATGTATGTGTCTGTGTGTCTCTCTGTGTGTATGTATGTGTCTGTGTGTCTCTGTGTGTGTGTGTGTGTGTGTCTGTGTGTGTGTGTATGTGTCTGTATGTGTATGTGTCTGTGTCTGTATGTATGTGTGTGTGTATGTATGTGTCTGTGTGTCTCTGTATGTGTGTGTATGTATGTGTGTGTATGTATGTGTCTGTGTGTCTCTGTATGTGTGTGTATGTATGTGTGTGTATGTATGTGTCTGTGTGTCTCTGTGTCTGTGTGTGTATGTATGTGTCTGTGTGTCTCTCTGTGTGTATGTCTCTGTGTGTGTGTGTGTGTGTCTGTGTGTGTGTGTGTGTGTGTGTATGTATGTGTCTGTGTGTCTCTGTGTGTGTGTGTCTATTTGTGTGTGTGTGTGTGTGTGCGCGCTTAGGGTGTGATAGGGAATTTAGACGGATGTCAAGGACTACATATACTCTGTACAGCACTGCAGTATATGATTGCCACTGTATAAATGATAATAGTATCACTGTAATGTTTCTCTGACTGAACATATCACTTTAAAATACTGGGGTTTCGAATAGCTTTCATAATACTGAGTGGTTTGAATTAAGAATGGTCTCTGCAGATCTCCTAATTAATCTATCTCCACCTTCTAATAATTAATCCTTGTTTAAAGTGAGGGAGGAAAATGATAGTTTAGCAATTGAGGTATTTTGTTTTTCCTTTTCGTTCCTTCATTTAAACATAAGATTCAAAAAAAAATATAAATTGCTATTTTTAGAGGTTGTGGATGGATATTTGAAAAACAAGGCATTGGAGGTTAATGGCTCATTGGATTGTAAGATAATTGTGAAAATATGTATGTATTATATAATGCATTCAATCGTATATGTTGTATTTTATACCTCAATAAAATATAAATAAAAATAACAAAATACTGGGGTTTCCTGGCAATAAATTGCGGCATTTGAAAGGGCGGTCTGGTAGTCCCCTCGAGTTACTGTGCGAGCCTGAGGAATCAGCCAATCACCATGAATCAGGCATGCTCGGCCTGCGCCCCTTGTAGCTTATAAACACCAACGGCAGCTCTCAGGCCCAGAAAACTAAGTACTATATAAGAGGACAGTTTCACTTTAAGTGGTATTGTTTGTAATATGTGAAATATGTGTTTAACCGCAGTTGGGTTGGTGCCTGGAACAGGTTGTAATATAATCAGTGGTATTATCTGTAGGTATCTTTACAAAAACACTCATCACAATTATGATCAGCCAAGCAAACTAGAAATTACAATCCTCTCGCAGATGTGAAATTGACAACCTTTTAAAAAGCAAAAAGTCTGCCGGAGATCTCCTGCGTTATCTGCTTTCATGTGTGAATGGACACTTCGCTAATGTACCTGAGGTGTGAATACACAGGATCGTCGCATTGTTCTCCCCCGATTCATGACGCATTACACAAAATATACCTCGAATTAAAAGCTCTCAGGCTGCAGCTGCCCCTTTATTATTTAAAATGTCATTATCTTTTTGTTTTTGGTTATGCATCATTAACGAGTCTATGTGAAGGACATCAAAGGGAGATCTCTACTCCCAAAACATATAGCATCCTTAATAAATCGCAAATAATTGGAATATGTTTAATCTGAAAATCCTTTTATTTTCTTTCAATTACAGTCTGAGTTATTCAATGCGGGGAAAAGATGGGTTGTTTTCTCAAAGAAGAAAAGGAAATAAACCCAGAAGGAGCTCATCCCAATCCTCCGGAGCGCACTGGATCTATGGATAACGATCATTGTCCGGCTCCTCGTTCTGAAAGGTGACGCACCGCCACCTCTTCCCAAATACGGGTGGGAAATAATGATTTTTACTAATCAGAAATACATCTTTATATCCACAGTCTGTAAACACCCGGGAGAGAGGGGTAGTGAGAGAGAGCAGAAGAGAAAAAGAGAAAAAGAAAGAAAAAAAGAAAAAAGAAAGAAAGAAAAAAGAAAGAAAGAAAAAAAGAAAAAAGAAAGAAAGAAAAAAAGAAAAAAGAAAGAAAGAAAAAAAGAAAAAAGAAAGAAAGAAAAATAAAAAGAAAGAAAGAAAAAGAAAGAAAGAAAGAAAGAAAAAAAGAAAAAAGAAAGAAAGAAAAAAAGAAAAAAGAAAGAAAGAAAAAAAGAAAAAAGAAAGAAAGAAAAATAAAAAGAAAGAAAGAAAAAGAAAGAAAGAAAGAAAGAAAGAAAAAGAAAAAGAAAGAAAGAAAAAAAGAAAGAAAGAAAGAAAGAAAAAAAGAAAGAAAAAGAAAAAAAGAAAGAAAAAGAAAAAAAGAAAAAAAAAAGAAAAAGAAAGAAAAAGAAAGAAAAAGAAAAGAAAAAGAAAGAAAGAAAAAGAAAGAAAAAGAAAAAGAAAGAGAAAGAAAAAGAAAGAAAGAAAAAGAAAGAAAAAGAAAGAAAAAGAAAAGAAAAAGAAAGAAAGAAAAAGAAAGAGAAAGAAAAAGAAAGAGAAAGAAAAAGAAAGAGAAAGAAAAAGAAAGAAAGAAAAAGAAAGAAAAAGAAAGAAGAAAGAAAAAGAAAGAAAAAGAAAGAAAAAGAAAGAAAAAGAAAGAAAAAGAAAGAAAAAGAAAGAAAAAGAAAGAAAAAGAAAGAAAAAGAAAGAAAAAGAAAGAAAGAAAAAAAAAGAAAGAAAAAGAAAGAAAGAAAAAAAAAGAAAGAAAAAGAAAGAAAGAAAAAAAAAGAAAGAAAAAGAAAAAAGAAAAAAAGAAAGAAAGAAAAAAAAAGAAAGAAAAAGAAAAAAGAAAAAAAGAAAGAAAGAAAAAAAAAGAAAGAAAGAAAAAAGAAAGAAAGAAAAAAGAAAGAAAGAAAAAAAAAGAAAGAAAGAAAAAAGAAAGAAAGAAAAAAGAAAGAAAGAAAAAAAGAAAGGAAAAAAGAAAGAAAGAAAAAAAGAAAGGAAAAAAGAAAGAAAGAAAGGAAAAAAGAAAAAACAAAAAAACAGAAAAAGAAAGAAAGGAAAAAAGAAAAAAGAAAAAGAAAGAAAAAGAAAGAAAGAAAAAGAAAGAAAAAGAAAGAAAAAGAAAGAAAAAGAAAGAAAAAGAAAGAAAAAGAAAGAAAGAAAAAAGAAAGAAAAAAGAAAGAAAAAAGAAAGAAAAAGAAAGAAAAAGAAAGAAAAAGAAAGAAAGAAAAAAGAAAGAAAAAAGAAAGAAAAAGAAAGAAAGAAAAAAGAAAGAAAAAAGAAAGAAAGAAAAAGAAAGAAAAAGAAAGAAAAAGAAAGAAAAAGAAAGAAAGAAAAAAGAAAGAAAAAAGAAAGAAAAAGAAAGAAAAAGAAAGAAAAAGAAAGAAAAAGAATAGAAAGAGAGAGAGATGGGGAGAATAGGAGATAGAGAAAAATAAAAGGAGCGAGAGAGTGCAAAAGAGAAAGAATGAAAGGAAACAAGAGACAGAGAAAGACAATGAGACAGAGGATGAGAGATAACGAGAGAGGGGACACACAGAGAGCGCACTTAGACCTTCTCAGCTGCTTAAATGCAACAAAGTTTTTCAGTAATTTTCAGACACAATCTGCTCCTGCCAGTCCTTATTACGGGGGTCTGATTCAGCGAATGCACAGTACATATTGATAGAAGACCCCTACAATTTTGGAAACAGTTTTCTGCTGATGTATTCAGAGCAGTAATTCTGCTTGAATCAGGATTGGAAGCTGCAGAGCGCACAATCAAGATCCCTTTCTGCGTCTCCTCCATGGAAAGTGCGACATTCACATGGAAATGAACCTGATCCATTTGTATGAATAGGGCCCTTGATAATATACATTTCTACAAGAAAAGGTGGACAAGAAGCCTGCAATATGCTCTTTATGGTGCTTTTTCCTTAATAATGTAAAATGAAGTATTTCCAAACAAAATGATATGTAAAACGCTACTTGTAATTTTAAGGAAAACTGAAGATTTTGTTTAGCGGCTGAATGCATCAATCAGACAGAATACATTGTGCATGTGTTCCGGAGACGGGAAATCTCCTCGCTGGGAACTGGGAGGAGATGCAACATTTGGGGTCTGAATAAATTAATTCTGGGGACACAGTGGGCCTGAGTCATTAAGAAAAGGAAAGAACAAAAAAAAAAGGAGTAACTTTGCACCTGGGCAAAACCATTTTACATTGGAGGGGGGGAGGTAAATTTAAAATGAGGGGACAGATTTATAGTTGGGGTAGGACATGTCCTAGATCAAATGAAACGTTAGTGTAAAAATAAAGCTATCCAGTATTTGTGAGCTACATGAAAAAAACAGCCAGTATTTACCTTATGTGCAAAATAATAAACTAATGTGCACCCCTTGTAGTGTAACATGGTCTGCCCAGGAGTAAACTTACTCCTTTTTATTTCTGCTTCGCTCTCTTCAGTGACTCAGGCCCAGAGAGTGGAAAAAATCTAGAAAGAAATTTAGAATAAAAAAAGTATTCTAGAAACCCAGTAAACAAACAGTAAGTATGTCACCAGCGAAGGTCTTATAGGTATATTTATAAGGATTATACGATTCCCGAGCTGTTACAATGTGACATTCAGTGATTCCCCACAGCCGGCTGGTAATGGCCTGGAAAGTCTGGGACACAAGGACAATGACTGGAACACGGGGAAAATACCAGGAGACTCCACTGCAATCAGACACTTTACCACCACCAAAGACAATATATACAAAAGAGGTACAAATCATTACATAAGACAATTGCCTAAATGCCCCCCCCCCCCCAATGCCTTGTATATTACGGGATCACCAAAACACCAAAATCAGACAGCGCTACAAACGAATACAGAAGTCCTGTAGTATTAGAGAGGAGCAGCGCAGGGTAGCGCGGGTATGTCCAGCGCCAGGCACAGAACAGCCCTGCAGCGGAGTGAGAAACTGCCCCGCGGGGCCTAAAAGTTCTGCCCCTCCCAAGAGACACACAAAAGTGATTGTCATTCCCAGAATTGCTCAATGTGGTAATAAATGAATTGGATTATTTCCGCCCCAAGCCCCCCCGTTCCTGAATCCCATCTGGGTGGAGCAGGGGCTGCAGACAGATTATCCAGCTGTGTAAATATTGGCCGAGGGTAACCCACAGTGCACTTGTGCAAAAAGCGCTGCATTATGGTCTGCATGCCCCGTCCAGAGCGCTGCACTTTAATTAGCACGCAGCCTTCACCATCCTCACTTTGATATGGAAATGTCTTCTCCTCACATACAGTAATCTTTATCTGATTCATAAAAAATAGAGGAGAATCCAATGGCAGCACCTGAAGTCTCTGCTCCGTACTAACCGCGGTGTCACATGAAAAGATGGATAAAGAAGAATGTGATTCCGAGAGAGATCAATATGGAGTCTCAGCGCCGAGAGAGATTTGTATCCATGCAGGGAATTAAATCAACACATAGTCACCTGGTTTCACAGGAACGGTGTTCAGACCTCAGCCATATACACAGTGAGCACCGAGTCAGAGGCCTCTGATCATTACTGCACCAATATATACAAAGTAATAATGAGTAATAATGTCACGGGTAGACTGCAGCATAGTTCTATGTGAGAGATACGACACAGGACTCAGCCCTGGCACTAGTGTGATGATACAGTCAGAGCACATCAACATGTAACAACCACCGATTCTACCCCAATAAAGGAGACACCTCTTGGAGGAGATGGGACGCACGCCCACCTCTGTCCTTACCTAACGGGGACAGGTATAATAAGTAGGTACAATCCTTTATTATAGTGAATAAGAAGATATACTTATAAATCAGAGAAGTGGTACTGTGCATTCATCCACACATACACAATAAGAGCGGATACTGAGAATTACACACAGCATGAGACCAGAGAAGTGGTACTGTGCGGTTATTCATACACAGAATAATAATGGATACTGAGAATTACACACATCATGAGACCAGAGAAGTGGTACTGTGCGGTTATCCATACATACAGAATAATAATGGATACTGAGAATTACACACAGCATGAGACCAGAGAAGTGGTACTGTGCATTTGAACAAACCTGGAATGATAACTCCCTAGCACCGATTAGTACAACAGGCCTCAAACCAAATATACTTCCTTAAACTATAATAACATTGGATATAATTGAAGTACAGATTGTATAACATTGAATATATGTTAGGAATGTACACAGACAGCAGTTGTATAATAATATACTGACAACATGATCTACCCAGAATACTACAGGGGGGTAGATCGCTGCCCATAATACAACCTGTGAAGAATGTGAGTACTCCCATCCGCTCTCTACCCATCTGTAAATACTTGAGCAGCCAGTTATCTGCTTGTTATCAGGGCCGGTACCTGTCGGTGCCTGATAGACGCCTCACAGAGACGTGCACTTGACAGAATGTTTCACTTCAAAACCAGCAGCTGATATATTGGGATTTAGTATTCAGAAGCAGCGACTCTGCCTAATCTCCAGCCCTGTTTGAAAACATCTGAAATCTTTTATTTTTATGTTCGTAATGAGATGTTCTGAGTGAAAGACGGAATCCCGATAATACACTGGATTCACAGAAGGATCCGGGGCGAGATGGTGCCGGCTGGCGTGGGTACCCACAATTTGGATATGTCGGCAGTACTGACAATGTGCGTCACATCCTTATTATATACATACGGTCAGGAGCTCCCTCTTATTTGCATAATGTGCCACTGGCTCTTACAGGAAGCTACGGAGAAGGTGCCCAGACCTTCCTCATGGACACTCCGAGTCCTCATCTGTCGGGGGCTTCCTGTATATTGGAGGCCTTCTACATAACTATTATGAGCAGAATGCTTGTTGAGTATATTAATATTACTTATGTTGCTTCAACAACAGCCAAGTAGTATTAGTTCCCCATGGATGAGGAGGGAGAACTCGTACACCCACTCACATTATCGTGGAAATAACGAGCGCTTGGCGTTACTAAACCAAACTTCTAGCATCATAAAGAAGTATTCTACAAGGAGAGGTCCTTTTACTTTTTAATAAGCCATTTGACACCAGAAAATGTCTTTAAATGCAGATATATAAAAGCACTTGTGAGCTGAGAGGAGTTTATAACAGATCAAGCATAGCTGAACCTTTGTAAGAGTCAATATCCACCTGTCACGAGGTCGCGGAAGACGGGCAGAGATCAGACCGGCTCCAACATGAATGACAGCACCGCGCTTTGTTCCATCTCTCAATAAATACAATGTATGTCTTCGCTATAGGAGGCAGTTTGTCCGCACTTAATAATTCACATGTTAGAGGTCCTGCTGACAGCACCCATCATTTCTTGTTTAGCTGGAGACCAAAGAATATATTGTGATGTGTTTATATTCAGTAATCTTTGTTACCGCCCCCCATAGTCTGAGCAGCGGGTAACAATATAACCTATAAAGGACTGTCCACCTTCATCACAGCTGGTTTTAGAGGATTTTATCTGCTGCAGATTATTACTATCCAACATATTACACAGCGCTGAGTAATATGAGGGGAGCAAGATACAAATGACATGAAACAGAAGGAAAAAGATGGCCTTAGCCAGGAGAGCTTACAATCTAAGAGCTGTGGGGAACACGTGATACATAACGCAGCGGTGTAACAGTTGTAGCCGGTAGTTGTGGCTACTGTAAGGCTGCAGCATCAACACCCACCAATAATAAAGCAGATCTGACTAATTAGAGGTTTGGCTTTAACATAATCCCAATGTAGTCATTAAGGAATATTATTAAATGACCACTAAACACTAACACTGAAATGTCCAGGTAAGAAAAAGGAAGATGAAATACACTGTTCAGTGTGACCCTATAAAGTACATATTACCCCTCCCCCAATTACAGACAGCTGAAACCCCTCCCACATCTTTAGGACAGTGGACTGGCCCCACCCCTGTGTATGAATCCACCAATCTACACAGTGCACTTCTGCCAAGCTGTCAGTCACTGTCAGACAAGCCCCTCCCCCCTGACTTTTCGGCCTGTTGCAGAAGGGTGAGAGGGCAGGATGGACGTATTTAGTTACATATAGACCCCAGATATTCCATGTAAGTTATTCAGCACAGTAATACACAGCCAATCTCATATATTAATGTAAATAGTGTCCTTCCCGTGTAGGAACAGGACAAAGCATGTTCTCCCTGGGCTATAATGACATTTAGATCTTTCAGTATAATATACTGGACCGTACAGAGGAGTCTTTACATTGTTTCCTTGGCTGCTCATTTCAGTAACAATTTATATACCCAGGAGACCAAACACGTCATTTCCTACGTCAGCTTCTTCAATATGACTCAAATGAAAATGAATAAAAACATTCAGGAAATTGCAAAGTATATAGAGCAGGAGAAGTTGTACTGTGCAATGGTTTTTAAAAATAAAACCCGAAGAAAAAAAAAGAAAAGAAAAGAGAAATAAGGACACGGAAATGGCTATTTTCTAAGACCTAGCACTACTCCAGGACAGGTATGCAATCGGCTTGTCCGTAAATATACTACATACAATGCTATTATATATATATATATATATATATATATATATATATATATATATATATATATATATATATATATATATATATAGTGTAGTGATGGAGTCCTCGCCGGCTCCAGGAGCTCAGCCTCGCTCACACAATAAGAGGATGCATCACAGTCAGCTCATTAATTCCCATTCTACAACTATGACAAACCCCTGTGAAATGTTACAACACTAGAATAGCAACGACGCCTCTAAAATGTTCCATTACCGGCGTCAGAATGAGCGTCCCGGGACACCACGTGCTCTTTGGTATCATTTGACGACCCTGTAAGAGGTGGCAGCAGGGACAGGTAACGTTGGGTATTAATGCCTCATTACATGAACTTTCGTCCTGTGGATCAGACGCACTCACTGCGGCGTAACTGGCGCTGCCCCCTCCCCAGCTCATCATCTCGTGCTGCAGCTACAAGGCAGGTGGCATAGTGTGACGTTCTAATCTCATCCGCTCAGACACTGCACTGGCAGAGAAGGAGTTAATGCCGTCCTGCACATGGCTGCTGGAATCAGTGACAACATGGAAGGAAGACACAATACACAGCTTTTTATTAACAGGCCCTAATAGATTTACCAGGCAGCCACTTGTGGCCTCAGGGCAGATCATTGTTGGTGATCCTTGTTTTTCTATTATAACAGGCTTCCAGGAACGTGTAATAAACTTATACAAGAGCCATAAATGCTTTAGATGAACTGCCACAAGCACAGCTAATAACAGACACAGAATGAGACACTGTGTGCTGGGAGTGACTGAGATCACAGGAGGCAGCCGACGGTACGGGGCTCCCTAACCACAAACAGCAGCCGTCCTGTGTACACGGTTATCTGTCACTTGTCTGGAAATAGTGACCAAACTGTCATGGTTAATATCAAAGCCGATCCCTAAAGAGCGCAAGCCCAGACCGGCTGACTTTACCTGGCCAATTCCATCTATCAGTTAGGACCTCTACCTGTGTGCTCCATCGTTCCATCCTTCCCTACATCATTTCTGCTTTTTATCGTGTGCTCCATCATTTCCTGCATCACTCCTTCCTCCAATCATTCCTGCTTTCCATCGTGTCCCCCATCATTCCTTCCTCCAATCATTACTGCCTTGCATTGGGTACTCCATCATTCCATCCTTCCATTCGTCACTCCTTCCTCCAATCATTCCGGCTTTCCATCGTGTCCCCGATCATTCCTTCCTCCAATCATTACTGCCTTGCATTGGGTACTCCATCATTCCATCCTTCCATTCGTCACTCCTTTCTCCAATCATTCCTGCTTTTTATCGTGTGCTCCATCATTCCTTCCTCCAATCATTACTGCCTTGCATTGGGTACTCCATCATTCCATCCTTCCATTCGTCACTCCTTTCTCCAATCATTCCTGCTTTTTATCGTGTGCTCCATCATTCCCTACATCATTCCTTCCTCCAATCATTCCTGCTTTCCATCGTGTCCCCCATCATTCCTTCCTCCAATCATTACTGCCTTGCATTGGGTACTCCATCATTCCATCCTTCCATTCGTCACTCCTTTCTCCAATCATTACTGCCTTCCATTGTGTGCTTCATCATTTCATCCTTCCATTCGTCACTCCTTTCTCCAATCATTCCTGCTTTCTATCATGTGCTCCATCATTCCTTCTTCCATTTATCATTCCTTCCTCCAATCATTCCTGCTTTCTATCATGTGCTCCATCATTCCTTCTTCCAATCATTCCTGCTTTCCATCGTGTCCCCCATCATTCCTTCCTCCAATCATTACTGCCTTGCATTAGGTACTCCATCATTCCATCCTTCCATTTGTCACTCCTTCCTCCAATCATTCCTGCTTTCTATCATGTGCTCCATCATTCCTTCTTCCATTTATCATTCCTTCCTCCAATCATTACTGCCTTCCATTGTGCGCTCCATCATTTCATCATTCCATTCATCATTCCTTCTTCCAATCATTCCTGCTTTAATCATTTTTTCCTTTTCCCCATCATTCCTGCCTACCCTTGTGTGCTCCATAATTCCCTCCATCACTTCTCCTTCCAATCATTCCTTTGTTCCCTCATTTACTTCATCATTCCATCTTTCACTCCAATCGTTTCATGCCTCCTCCCTGTCATCTCTTCCTTTCCATCATTCATTTACAATAACTGTTAGGAGTTAATTACTTTCTTTCTTTTAGTTAGTTATCATTTCCTCCTATACGACCTCCACAAGCAGTTTTACTTTCCCTCTCTCCAACATGCTTAATGCCGCATTGTTTGACGCTGCATTTCTGCTTTTCCTTCTATGTCCAGAGAGGTCTGTAAAAGTCAGGACATTTCATTATCCCTACAACTAATCCCAGAAACCGGTACATGTGTCTGCCTGTTCATCTCTGTCTTATAATGTCCGTGCTCATTACACGCTGACACTGCATATGTAATACATGATATATATGTACAATAATACACTTATACACATATGTAGGTAGGTATTGTGGAATGAATGGTCTCTTTATATAATCACCGATACACTATCTATATACTGACAAAACATTGTATATCTCCTATACACATAAAAACGTGACCGTCTCTATAAATACATCTATGTAGGTGATATAGTGACAACAATCATGTGTTATATATATTCTGCCCGTACAGGTTCATTTTATATATAAAAGCTATCACTATTATTATTAACTATTATTTACATAACGCCAGTATAATCTGTGACGCTTTACAATTGGGCACAAACCACGGCAATAAAATAAGACTGAATATTAACAGCCAGACAAAGCGACAAGAGGGCGCAGCTCACAGGCGTACAATCTATAGGGTATATTAGTTACAGGTTATCTACATATAAATGTAACGTGACAGATTACACACAACAGTGGTAGGAATACAGAATATATGTATAATTAAAATATATAATGTAACAAGAGAGAATGTAAAAACAAATATAAGCTATTGTCTGTATGTGTTATACCAAGTATTATATGTATAGATCTGTCACGTACAAATACAGTATTTTACACCCGAGATATAAATATACATATATCTCACACACATATATTTATTTGTCTACCTATATAAACACACACACACCGCTCCGTTACTATATAATGATTATCGGGGATACATATCTGTGTCCTCACTACCGCTGACCCTGTCATTCTCCATCCTTACCTGTGCCCAGCGCTCCCCGTGCCCAACCTCGGCCAGAGACAGACCAGGTGGGTGCAGCCAGCGTGTTATCAGTGCAGAACAATCTATAAAGGCAGATAAAACACTGACATTCCTGCAGCCCTCCCTGTACATGGGAAATAATTGTTTGCACCACATTAACCCCCTCATTGCCGGGGCACAGCAGCAGGGCAGCGCACGGTGGTTTTAACAGGGCATCGGTTCTGTCACTGAGACGCGACCGTACCCCCCTTTCCTGGAAGGTGACAAGACGAGGCGAGACCTTAAGGAGCCATTGAAGCCGTTGCTCTATTTGCAATATTTTTAACACATTCCCGTCCTCCCTGCCATGTGCCTGGGGTGGCGGAATAGTTAATGATGCAGCGCAAGCTGGTAATCTCCTTGGGAGACACATTAAAGCCAGCAAGAGTCAGCGGCACATAGGGAATGTGACATACCTAGAATATAAACTTCTTATCCTAAAAGGTTTTCCTGCAGAGCTGAGAATTGCTGCACAACCCTCTATCTGTATGAACTGAAATCCTGACAAACGCGTCTCTCTCTCTCCGCCACCACGACGGGCAACTTCCACCCTAAAACCCACAAATGACAAACTTCTGCCACTCCAAAAATGGAGCAAGAAAATAACACAACCTACACAATAAAAAAACAGTCACTGAACCACAAAATAAAAACAGGATAATTTGCATCAAAGGCCTCTACAAACACAGTCATTAACAGTCTTTTTATTCACATGAATCCTAAATAAAAGTGCATTATGCCCGTGGCTAGAAGAACAGCCCTTTCTTCTACATTTCTTCTTTTTTTTTTCTCTCTCTTCCCGGCTAACAAAAAAGAATCTTTGTTTTCTCTCCCATCCCTTCACTGTCCATTCTAAATTTGACTCCACAGTTTAAGTAGTTGAACTGGCTAATTCTGAATACAGGCTATTGAGAGAGGACGCACACAAGTATATCCCAGTTTAGCAATGGATACAATTCGCTGAATTGGCAGTCTAATTTTAAATGTGGCATTTTAAAGCCCCTTACAGACCGAGTGCCACCTTACCTTATGAGGGAACTTCGAGTACAGCAACTGTTGAAAACAAAATACCATTACCGGATCAGCTTCACCCTGCACAGACCCAGGCCAAGAGATTGTTTTACAAACAGGCTTCCTCACTTAACACAAGAATGCATTCGAACTTATAAAGTTTTGTATGGCCAAATGCTGGAGTGTGATCCTCTTGTCTTGTGTTACAATCGAGCAGAAGACGAATAATTAAATCAACAACGGGGAGAATTTATCATCTGTAGAGCTGAACAGTTTAAAGATAATCTCTCGCTTTAAATGAATAATAAATTCAGTGTTTAAATACGTCCAAACAACAATTATCCAATGAGCGGGAAAATATTATAAAATCATTGCAAATCTTATTTTTAGAGAAAAATGTCTGGGAGACAATTAAACACACCCTGAATGTATCACATCATATCGGGGGCTTCAAAAATAACACTGGAAGTGTTGGTAATAGTGACAAATAAGAAAACTGCAATGTAATAATACACATAATCAAATTATAAGCGGAGGGAAATATACAATCAAACTGGATTAGTTGAGCAGAATTGAGCCGGTTGGTGAAGTGGTTAAACAGACACAATAACTGTCTTATCGATACAGGACAGGATGTGCATTGCCTCTATCTGCTAAATTCTCCAGGACTGTATAAAGGGAACACCCCAAGGAGTATATTAATCTGTGGACCTCAGGCACAGTAACACACAGTCACAACAGTCAGGATCTATTGTCCTCAGAAAACCTGTGCAAGGTCTCAATAAAGTGCGACATACACACAATATATACAGCGCAGAAAGTACGGCTTCATGTAACCACACCGTCCTTATTCCTGAAATTAATCCAGGACACTGGGAATACAGAACATTGTCAGACATTTAAAATGAGCAGGAAAATAGAAATGTATTTATTTCTCGGCTCTTGTACATAATAAATTGTGGAAAGTAAATTATGGAGCCGAGATATAAAACCGATATTCACTTTATTTTTTTCTGAATAATTCCACTCATCTTTTCTTGCGAAAAAATTGTAATTAACAAATTAGAAAACAAAAAAAATACTGCATGGCATTTCATGAGGGAGATCGAAATACAGGGATCTTCTAAGTGTATTTTAAGCATAAGAAATTATATATACCCAATATTATATTTGACAATAGGTGAACATTTCATGAAGCAAGTATTAATGCAATTATTATTTATATTCAGTCACAAATAACAGAAATATTATATTCAACCAGTGCAAAACCATAACCCACAACAGACCCCTCAGCTTCTCCAGCAACCATAAAACCACCAACATAAGCTTGTACAGGAGAGGGGTACCCGACCCCTCACCACAACCAATAACTGAACAATAGCTTATCAATGCAGGTAGCAGCATATATGACAATAAGTGGATAGAAATGTCTAAGCCCTCAGACAGACAATACACCGTAATACATGATATCATGCCGGGGATACACTTACTGTGCACACACTACAGAGAAGGGTCCAGGGTACAGAGATTGTCAGTGCAGAGCAGCCACAAGCACAGGCTCTAGGACAATTTATGGGTTAAGCATTCTTTTAAGGTCAATTTCCATGACCTGCAGTGGAGGCACAAGGCAGAGAGAAGAATCCGGATTATTGCAGCTCCTGTGCCATCCCGGGAGCCTGTCCTCACTCCGGAGCAATAAGAAAGAGAATTGCACTTTGCTTTTTTTATCATGTCAAGTTGGGGAGTGAGATGTGTCTGAAAGTTTCCTTATAACTTTATCTAGCAGCTTCTGCCTGGGAAGATAACGCAGCAGGGACTGAACTCGGGCTCCCCCCTGTGGCCAGACAGGGATCTGCGTCTCCGAGCTGGAGACCTACCTGCCTGGGGTAGATCCAGGGGCAAATCACGGGAGATGGGCGACTGCGGGGATCACTGGCTGCCTGCTCTGCTACAAGCACAGGACAGGGGCTGCATGGGGTCTATTAACCCCTTCACTGCTCCACGTGTCTGCAAGGTCCCCCAGGGAGGGGGGAGAGTTAACCCGTTGTGTGCTGCAAGGTCTTACTCTACCAGTAACCCCCTCACAGCCACAGCAGGTAGGGTCTGACAGGTCACAGAACAGCCCCCCATTACCTCCTGGCTGCAGCACATCAGTGGGGTCCCCGGGGTCCGGATCGCTGGAGGAAGTTTGGAGCTGGGCTCCCTGCAGACGGCCTGGGGGTCTCGTGTGCTGGATAGTTTGGGGGTCTCGGGGGGCTGTCACTGCTGGCAGAGAATGTGAGCGGCCATGTAAGTATTCTAAGCATTTCCCGGCGTGCAGTGTCCGGGCCATGGGTCTTACAGGGAGGAGGCAGGACTCCCACTCCCAGCTACAGGGGAGGGGGCTGCGGGAGGCTGGGGTAATAGAAGGAGGCTGGGGCAATAGCAGGAGACTGGAGTGATACCAGAGGAGGGGGCTGGAGGAAACTGGGGTAATAGTAGGGTGCTGGGGTGATAAAAGGAGGGGTGTTGCAGGAGACTGGGTTAATAGCAGGAGGCTGGGGTAATAACCGAGAAGGGGTGTTGGAGACTGGGGTAATAATAACAGAGGAGGGGGTTACAGGAGACTGGGGTAATAACAGAGGAGGGGTGTTGCAGGAGACTGGGGTAATAGCAGGAGGCTGGGGTAATAGCAGGATACTGGAGTAATAACCGAGAAGGGGTGTTGGAGACTGGGGTAATAACAGAGGAGGGGGTTACAGGAGACTGGGGTAATAACAGAGGAGGGGTGTTGCAGGAGGCTGGGGTAATAGCAGGATACTGGAGTAATAACAGGAGGGGCTGGAGGAGACTGGGGTAATAGCAGGAGACTTGCTTAATAACAGAGCATGGAGAGGCAGAAGACTGGGGTAATAACAGAGGAGGGGGTTACAGGAGACTGGGGTAATAACAGAGGATGGGAGGCAGAAGACTGGGGTAATAACCAAGAAGGGGTGCTGGAGACTGGGGTAATAACAGAGGAGGGGGTTACAGGAGACTGGGGTAATAACAGAGGAGGGGTGTTGCAGGAGGCTGGGGTAATAGCAGGATACTGGAGTAATAACAGAGGAGGGGGCTGGAGGAGACTGGGGTGATATCAGGGAAGGGGGCTGGGGTAATAGCAGGAGACTTGGGTAATAACAGAGGATGGGGAGGCAGAAGACTGGGGTAATATCCGAGGAGGGGTGCTGGAGACTGGGGTAATAACAGAGGAGGGGGTTACAGGAGACTGGGGTAATAACAGAGGGTGGGGAGGCAGAAGACTGGGGTAATAACCGAGAAGGGGTGCTGGAGACTGGGGTAATAACAGAGGATGGGGTTACAGGAGACTGGAGTAATAACCAAGGAGGGGCTGTAAGAGACTGGAGTAATAACAGAGGAGGGGTGCTGAAGACTGGGGTAATAACAGAGGAGGGGGTTACAGGAGACTGGGGTAATAACAGAGGAGGGGGTTACAGGAGACTGGGGTAATAACCGAGGAGGGGGTTACAGGAGACTGGGGTAATAACAGAGGAGGGGTGCTGGAGACTGGGGTAATAACAGGAGGGGGTTACAGGAGACTGGGGTAATAACTGAGGAGCGGCTGTAAGACTCTGGAGTAATAACAGAGGAGGGGTGCTGGAGACTGGGGTAATAACAGAGAAGGGGGTTACAGGAGACTGGGTTAATAAAAGGCGAGTGGGCAGCAGAATATTGGGGTAATAATAGGAAAGGAGGTTGCAGGAGACTGGTAATAACAGAGGAGGAAACTGTGGGAGACAGGGATAATAACCAGTAGTAGGCCATAGGAAAATGGGGTAATTAAAGGGGAGGGGGTGTCAGAAAATTGGGGTAACAATAGGGAAGGGGGTTGACATAGACTGGGTTAATAACAGGAGGAGGCCACAGTAATGACAAGAGGGAGGCCACAGGAGACTGGGGAAATAATAGAAAGATCTGCCGGAGACTGGGGTAATAACGAGAAGGAGGTCGCAGGAAACTAGGGTTATAGAGGGCTGAAGGAGACTGGGATAGTAACAGAGAGGGTCCACAGGACACTGGGGTAATAGGGGGGGCTGTAGGAGACAAGGGTAATAACAGAGAGGGTCCACAGGACAATGGGGTAATAGGGAGGGGCTGCAGGTGAATGGGGTAATAACAGAGAGGGCCCACAGGACAATGGGGTAATAGGGAGGGGCTGCAGGTGAATGGGGTAGTAACAGAGAGGGTCCACAGGACACTGGGGTAATAGGGAGGGGCTGTAGGAAACAGGGGTAATAACAGAAAGGGTCCACAGGACACTCGGGTAATAGGGAGGGATTGCAGGAGACAGGGGTAGTAACAATAGAGGGGGCTGCAGGAGACTGGGGTAATGAGAGGAAGGGGCTATAAGATATTGGAGTAACAACAGAGGAGGGAGCCACAGGAGCCTCCTGGTTGTATGAGAGAACAAGTGGCTGCAGGACATTGGGGTAAGAATAGAAGAGTGGGCACAGTAGACTGGGGTATTAAGAAAGGAGATAGGCTGCAGGAAACAGGGTAATGAGGGAACAAGCTGCAGGACACTGGGGTAATAGTCTGCAGAGTAGAGAGGAGGGGCAGCAGGTGCTATGATGTGTAGGTATTTCACTAGGTTGTAGCGAGGACGCACAGGAGGGGTAATAAAAAAGGGGTACACGCTGGAAATTAGGTGGGGGCTTTGAGAAAGGGGGGGGGGGATCATCAATACGATGCTGTCAGTGACAGACCCCAGGATAAGCAGATTGGGGAGTGGGGGGATTGGCTCTAACGGACAATAATCGGGACAATCTTGGACGTGTTTGATAACTTCTGAAATTGGAAGAAACTCCAACAAAAGTCAGGTAAAGCGGAGAGTACAGGAAAAGTCGGGATACAGACCTGGGCCCCAGTCACTGAGCGCTCAGGTTATATCCGGATACATTGTAACAGTATTAATACCGGGATTGTATGATAAATGTCACAGCACTAACTCCGGAATGTATCACAGAGGACAGGACGAATCCTAATATTATAACATGAAATATACATCATATTATTACAACACTGGGCAAAAAGCGACTAAATTCTCCCCAGAAACGGATACTTTATCCGGCATTTATTTGATGGACAATTACATTATACCGAAGTGTAACGTGTGTACTTTGTGTCTACAGTAATATGCGATTATTATCATCTATACATGTAATATATGTCCTATCTAATGTTTTATGTATGTGTCTATTATATACGCTTGTATTATGGACGTGTGTAATATATATATATATATATATATATATATATATATATATATATATATATATATTTATAATGTATGTATATATGTATGTATTATGTATATTTATAATATGTGTATTTGTGTAATATATGCTGTGTGTAATTTGTTATGTGTGTAATAAGTGTAACATGTTTGTATGTAATATGTTTTGTGTGTAACATGTTTGTATGTAATGTTTTATGTGTGTAGTTTGTATGTAATGTTTTATGTGTGTAACATGTTTGTGTGTAATATGTGTAGTGTGTAACATGTGTCCTGCTTAGAGCATCTTACCTATATATAATCTGGATATAAGTACAGTGTGCCGGAATGCAGTCACCTGCTGCATCATCCACAGCCTGGATATAAATATACACAACCCGCACACAGGGAAAAGTTCTCACCGGACACAAAGTCCTCCATGCCCCTGTGCTAGAGTGTCAGCTCAGCGGGTCAGCATGCTGGTACTCACCGTGCCGCGGCGTGTGGTGTAGTGCTGCAGAGACAGGCTGAGTGTGCAGAGTGTGTGAGCACCTTCCTGCATCTCATCACATCTGCCAGCCCCTCTCCTTCATTCCCACATCCCTTTGTTCCCCACGTCACATCTCACTCCCCATGTGCAGAGCCCAGAGAGCAGCCACAGGTAAGTGCCCCCAGCCTCATCCTCCCTCAACGGGGTTACTCTCATCTGCCATGCCTGTTACTGGGAGTACTCTTACCGCTACTACTTAGATTATTGTCATTACTGCTACTTATGTTATATTACCACTATCGTTACTATTGTTATATTATCATTATCGCTACTATTGTTATATTATCATTATCGTTACTATTGTTATATTATCATTATCGCTACTATTGTTATATTATTATTATCGTTAGTATTGATATTTATTAACATACTTTTATGTACTATTGTTATATTATCATTATCGTTACTATTGGTATATTATCATTATCGTTACTATTGGTATATTATCATTATCGTTAGTATTGTTATTTATTAACATACTTTTATGTACTATTGTTATATTATAATTACTATTGTTATATTATCATCATCGCTACTACTTATATTATTACCATTATTGCTACTATTGTTATATTATCATTAGTATTGTTATTTATTACCAATCTTTTATGTACTACTGTTATATTATTATCATTACTATTACTATTGTTTTATCAATATTATTACTATTATCGTTGTTAATATTCTAGGTATTATTATTACCGGTGTTATTCTATTTGTTGGTTTTATCTCAGTTGTTACTAATATTACTTTTTGTTGGAAGCATTATTTACACCGTAGAAAGGAAGACAATACACAGATATACACAGCATAGGATGTAGGTTAGTATATACCGGTCACGTGTGGGGGTAGGTAGGTGTCTCCAGGTGCCCCGCAGGGGTAATTGCAGCTTGCGGCAGATAATATAACATTAATAATAAATACATAGAATGTGGATTGTTATAGAAATTATTTTCCTCCTTATTGTGAATAGTATTTAATTTATTTCCGGACTATTTACACGTTATATAGATACAATCTGATCGCGGGATTATATAGAAACGATATTTCTTACGATCTATACAATGTTTAATCATTTTACAAACGCTAATAATAATATTTCTTACACTGTATATTGTACCAGTATATAATCTGATTATTGACTCGATAATAAAAACAAATAACATGAAACAATCGCGGGATCGCATTGGATCGAATCTAACAATTGATCTGGAGATTTTATCACCGGATTCTCGGCGCCGAGGAGAAGAGAAACGAATAAAACGAATTTCTTGCTGTATTGTGTGTAATGTGACTGTCTGGCTGCTTATCGGGTGTATGATCGGGCGAGTCATTATAGTAATATAATAATACAGATCCATCATTGTATAAATATATATATATATATATATATATTGGGGTAAGAGAAATGTCGGCTTCCAGCTCCTCTATGAAGGGGGCAGACAGCCCGGAACCCCCCGACAACTTGCACTTCTCCGGCAGCGCAGAGATGACAGGACGTAGATTGCGCAGTGATACAGCCAAGGTAAATAGAGGAGCTGGAAATAGTGTATAATGCAGCCTCTATATTAGTGGGGGCAGAGGGTGGGGCAGGCTCTGCTTATAATGGTGGGGGGAGCTGACATGAATGCCCCCATTCTGCAGCCGGATACATATATACACATAATATGAAGGGGACATTGTAATATGGTCCTCACCTGCGGGAGCTGGGTGCTCGGGTCCTGCAGCCGGGATGGGCAGACGTGCGGCAGGGAGGCTCACACTGCTCTGCACTACACTACACACACTGCTCTGCACTACACACACTGCTCTGCACTACACTACACTACACACACTGCTCTGCACTACACTACACACACTGCTCTGCACTACACACACTGCTCTGCACTACACTACATACACTGCTCTGCACTACATTACATACACTACACTCTGCACTACATTACATTACATACACTACACACTGCTCTGCACTACACTACATACACTGCTCTGCACTACACTACATTACATACACTACACTCTGCACTACATTACATTACATACACTACACACTGCTCTGCACTACACTACATACACTGCTCTGCACTACACTACATTACATACACTACACTCTGCACTACATTACATTACATACACTACACACTGCTCTGCACTACACACACTGCTCTGCACTACACTACATTACATACACTACACTCTGCACTACATTACATTACATACACTACACACTACTCTGCACTACACTACACACACTGCTCTGCACTACACTACATTACATACACTACACTCTGCACTACATTACATTACATACACTACACACTGCTCTGCACTACACTACATTACATACACTACACACTACTCTGCACTACACTACACACACTGCTCTGCACTACATTACACACACTGCTCTGCACTACATTACATACACTGCTCTGCACTACACTACATACACTGCTCTGCACTACACTACATACACTGCTCTGCACTACATTACATACACTGCTCTGCACTACATTACATTACATACACTACACACTGCTCTGCACTACATTACATTACATACACTACACACTGCTCTGCACTACACTACACACACTGCTCTGCACTACATTACATACACTACACACTGCTCTGCACTACACTACACTACACACACTGCTCTGCACTACATTACATACACTACACACTGCTCTGCACTACATTACATTACATACACTACACACTGCTCTGCACTACACTACACTACACACACTGCTCTGCACTACATTACATACACTACACACTGCTCTGCACTACACTACACACACTGCTCTGCACTACACTACATTACATTACATACACTACACACACTGCTCTGCACTACACTACATTACATACACTACACACACGGCTCTGCACTACATACACTATACACACTACATACAGTGCAATACACACCACACTCTGCTCAGCACAACACTACATTACATACACTACACACTGCTCTGCACTACACTACATTACATACACTACACACTGCTCTGCACTACACTATACACACACCACTCTGCACTACATACACTATACACACTACATACAGTGCAATACACACCACACACTGCTCTGCACTACACTATACACACTACACACACTGCTCTGCACTACATACACTACACACTGCTCTGCACTACACTATACACACGGCTCTGCACTACACTATAAACACTACACACTGCTCTGCACTACACTATAAACACTACACACTGCTCTGCACTACACTATACACACTGCTCTGCACTACACTATACACACCACACACACACGGCTCTGCACTACACACGCTATACACACTACATACAGTGCAATACACACCACACACTGCTCTGCACTACATACACTATACACACTACATACAGTGCAATACACACCACACTCTGCTCAGCACAACACTACATTACATACACCACAGACACTGCTCTACACTACACCACAACACAGACACTGCTCTACACTACACCACAGACACTGCTCTACACTACACCACAACACAGACACTGCTCTACACTACACCACACCACAGACACTGCTCTACACTACACCACAACACAGACACTGCTCTACACTACACCACAGACACTGCTCTACACTACACCACAACACAGACACTGCTCTACACTACACCACACCACAGACACTGCTGTACACCACACCAGAGATATACCCGTGCCCACTGCACTAATTGGGGTCCGATTCTGGGCCTGAGTCATTAAGTAGAACAAGGCAAAAAAGGAGTAAGTTTTCTCCTGGACAGACCATGTTACACTGCAAGGGGTGCATATTAGTTTATTATTTTGCACATCAGTTACATACTGGCTGCTTTTTCATGTAACACACAAATACTTGATAGCTTTATTTTTACACTGAAATTTAAAGTTAATCTAGGACAACCCCTACCCCAGCTATAAATCTGTCCTCACATTTTAAAATTACCTCCCCCTGCAATGCAACAAGGTTTTACCCAGGTGCAAAGTTACTCCTTTTTTTTGCTTTACTTTCCTTAATGACTCAGACCCGATATGTCCATCACACCATCTTGCTGCATGTAGTGTCACCTCTCACCCCTTATAACCAGCTACATATCATCATGTGTCTGTTACACAGAGAAATGTACAAGTCATTTAAACAGTGGTGTCAAAAAGGGTGATTGATCCGTCTCACAGAAGAGGAGGTTTGGGCTCAAACAGTTAAAGAATTTTTAAAAATGCACAAAATGCACAGGACAAGCATGATGCTATTTTGGGAATGTATAATTACAGAATCCCATAGCAAATATGACTGAAACAGAACAATCTGTTCTGCCGTTATACCCCCAACATACAGTCTCCTCTGTGGCAGCTGTCTCCTGAACACGAACGGATGACTCTACCGCCTTGTTTTATACCGTTGTACTCCTAGTGTTGGAGAACATTGTCCATCTCAGCTCCTCCGTCTCCTAGGAAAGTGCACAGTAAAACCAATACTAACCTAAATCTTAATGGAACAGTCCTAATTCTAGCCTTCACATAGCCACCTTCTAACGTCCATCCATCCAAAGCTATCATGGACTCCAACACTAATCCAAGCCTCCATTGTAAATGTCATCCAACCGAAAACACTGCACTGTTCCTGGTCACATGTCCTCACGATTCAGTATTTTAAAGAACCAACATTACCAGCAGTAACCAAAATAATCATCAGCCGCATATGTCATATTTGAGGAACTTTGACCTCCAGCCTTTCATTTGTAGATGTGTTGATGTGACGGGATATTCTGGTATAGAGAGTTCATAGTGGACTTGATGATTGTGAAGAGTCCAGGTTCTCACCCCTCCATCACTGTGCTTGAGGTTCTCGTGGTGATACCTTGTGGATGTCAACAAAACAGCTCCACTTTGATCTTGTCTTCCAAAGGACATTATTCCACCAAAGACTCAGATACAACTGTACAAACCGTAGTTGTACCGGCTCCATGAAGGCCATGTCTGACCAGTACTTCTGATGACAGGCCCATGAACGTTTACCGTGTTGACCAATCCCTGGATGTAAGTTTTAGGTTCTTTGTAATTTCTCAGAGCATCATACGGTTCGATCTTTGGATGAATTTGCTGAGACGCTCACTCTTGGGAAGATTGTTGATTGTCTACATTGTTCTCTATTAGTAAATAATCATCACAGCCTTATAACGCTTTCCTGACAAAGGGACAGCACCGATGGCTTCTCTGAGATCGTTACAGGTGTCCTTTCTCCTTGGCAAAGTGATAGCAACGCTGAATGCTCCGCACCAAACATTCTGCTTTTATTTCATGATCAAATAATAACGTCCAACTGACAATCACTGTCTGTGAAGGTGTAACTCCACCAGTCGCCAGGAACCAGCGACACCACAGAGACAAGTGTGCCACACTCAGCCTCCTGCCTCATTAATGTCACTCTCATTGGTTCAGCTCACATATGAGATGGAGACTTTACAATGAGCTGACCAATCAGATTGCTGGACTTTATTGCATAAGTATTGTCAAAGTAAAACCTGTTTTGTGTTATTGGTCACGTGAGATTAGATTAATCAGATTTTAGGACTCAGTGATTGTTAGTCAGGTCCAGATACCTAAAAGCACAGACTTCCAAGAGGGTGACTGTCTGCCGGCTGAATCCTAATGTAAATGCATTATAAACAACTAATGGGTGTGTATAAAGTTTAGGGACCACAGAAAATATATGGAGGGCTACATCCAGCATCAGTACCCACAGTCTTCAATCATCAATATAATACTTTTACTCTATACACACTAATAATGCATCATCATCATCATGATCATTTATTTATATAGCGCCAGCAAATTCCGTAGCGCTGTACAATTGGGAACACACAATAAGACAATACTGGGTAATACATACAGACACAGAGGTAAGAGAACCCTGCTCACAGCTTCCAATCTATAGATGTGATTTCTGGGTTCTGTAGATTGATATTGGTATCGGAAGGAGTTAGTATTAAACGTAAACAGCTGTACGTCAGGACGGGTGTGCGAGACGTGAAGTAGCAGCGATACACAGAGTACCACACACCCACTCCACTTCTAAATCCAACACTGGGTTTTTTCATTAGTTTATTATATACGTCATTAACAGCTAAAAATATATAGAACACTCTGCAGATTGAATGGGATTCGTGCCATGGAATTTCAAACTACGTTACCCCAACAGTAAAGTTCTGCAGAGAACGCTGGGGCTATAGAAATACATGTTCGTAATAACTCTGGGTCCAAACAGGATGAAATAGGGTGGCCTCAATACTGAGTGCTGGAAATTAATGGGTTAAGGGAGAGCTATGATCTGAATAGTTGTATTCAATGTTTAACGTTAAACATAACAGAATGGAAAGCTGGGCACACAAGACAGAAACATTTAAGTCCTGATGAGCATGCCGATTCCTGCGTACACCGTTCGATCCGTGATTTTCGTCTGTTATAACCATCAGCTCAAAAGTTTGTGACTCCGTATACACCGTACAGATACACAGATGATGTGAAAATGTTTATAATTAATTAGATATGAAAAGATCACTATATCCAAGTGCTTCATGTTTAGACAACACCATAGATTTAAATATGAACGTCCAAAAAGACATCGCTGTCGGAGCAACTGTCAGCAGATTGTGGGACTGATGGTCAGGAGTATGTACACACTGCTCGTTCCATCGTTAGTCCCGTTATAAAAACAAACGATACGATGTGCTTTGGTACAATAAAACATTATCGTTGGCGCATACACACTAATGCATATCTGACCTAATCGTGTCGTCGGCCCGATAATTAGGTGAAAAACCTGTGGTGTGTACCCAGCTTAACCATAAGAAACTTGCGGCATTGTTACATTGTGTTTCCTTCTCTTTAACCCCCTTGTGAGTTTGCAGCTCAACGACCAGACTCATTTTTAGGTTTTCCTGTAGGTTTCAGCTGTGATAACATTTTTAGTATTTCTTAGGTTTTGTTGCTATTGTCTTTTGAGGACCCATACAGCGTTCTGTTGGTAGCATATCATAATAAATATAGTTTTATTTTATAATATATGCTTGTTTCCTTATTTTGTTACTGTCATGTTTATGCATCTAGTTCTGCTGGAGGCCAGGTCACCTCTCACTTATCCTATTTCCATGTTCAGAGGTTCAGTAAATCCTACGGAACATTTTCCAGCGATTCATCCATGAGACAACACAGAGCCAGTCACATAGTAAATAAGATCGGACGTCTGACCATCCGTTACACATCATAGACACATAATCCCACAACACTAACAGATATTGAGGTTTAAACACCGTACGAATGACAGAGCAATGACGTTACACAAATAACGAGGTCTTGGGAAACTTAATTGGATCACATCGGAAAAAATAATCACCCCCCCCCCCTCCCATGCACAACGATATTCCTGTTTACCTTGGTAACGCAAGATCCCAAGAATTGTGCAATGAAATTTCAGCCATTAATCCACTGCACTAAAATAAATGTTTTTCAGCTCATCTGATCTGAATTCTCATCTGATCGTGTAGTTCTGATTATCTTTAGACACCAAAATAACTTGAATTGTATGATTAAGTTGTAATGTGTGTGAACCCCATAATTATCATGTTCTCCTAAAGCTATTTGACTCCTAGTGCTGTGACCAAATAAAAGGTTTGGTTCATTAGTCTGCCTCTGAAGAAGTTGCATCTTAGCAGCGAAACGCGTAGGTAAATATATATTCCATATGGACACTATGGGATTGGGATATAAGGCTCCTCATCTGCTTTGGGAGCTTTTCGCAAGTCGGTAATATCAAAGGATCATCTCACAATTCAGGAGAAATTGTGGATGTGAAAATGGTATCATAAAGTACGAGAAATGGCAACGTATTACCCCTCTATACAAATCTCAGAAAGACTTGATGGATATTAGATGAAAGTTTGAATATTGTCTAACAGCTAAAGGATATTTATCTAATACCCTTATAGTTCCTATTCGTGTGGTCTAATGATGGTCTGTTTGATATTATGTCTATTAGTGTCCGTTTATGGCAATTCCAATGCCAGGTACTGTAGGTTGTCCACATCCTAAGTGAATGAATATGTGATTGTATGACATTTATTAATGTGGATCATCTGTGATAAATACCTCTCTATTGTGGGTACGCAATGTGTTTTAACAAAATATACATAGTTTCACTGATTCACAGGTGATGAATGTTTTATTTTTTTACTTATCTTTCATTTTTTTTAATTTTTATAAATTTTTTAATATTTGAATTGTTATATTTTCATTTTTAATACTGTGCGAAACTGAGCGCAGGTGGACGTCATTATTTGACCAATGTCACCAACGAGATACACAAATATTTGCATCTTTTGTGCAGTGTTGCCCACCACCGCTATGTATATGCTGCTGTTACTTTGATACATTGCGCGGTTTGAAAACTGCACGAAAAGACACATTTCGGAAAAACGTTTCCCCCTAATCTCTTACCTGACAAGAGGCATCACAGTCAAAGAATCACTGCCCCCCCCCCCCCAAACAAAGATTTGTAAATCCTGAAATCTCCTGGCCTGCCTATCACTAGTAGTGACTGTAGATTGTAAGCCTGTGAGCACCGCCCTCTTCCCTCATTGTCTGTAAGACCCAGTTTTGCTTTATTACTTGTTTCCAAAGGTGACGCGCTGTGGAGTAGGTTGGTGCTGTCAGGGTCACGGTCTGCGGCCAGTCAGACCCCAATTTGTGGAAAAGCCGCGTAGGCCCAGAGACGAGGTGGCAAAATGCTTTTTATACTCTTCATTATCTTAATTTTGTTTGTACATTAATATTAAACATATGACCATGGGCTGAATTACAGCGAGATTATTCCCATTGTCCTATGCAGTGCAAGGATTGATATCAGTGTTGTGTATGAGGACAGAGGGGGGGGCTGATGTCAGTGTTGTGTATGACGGCAGCGGGGGGGGGGGCTGATGTCAGTGTTGTGTATGAGGGCAGTGGGGGGGGGGGTGATGTCAGTGTTGTGTATGAGGACAGAGGGGGGGCTGATGTCAGTGTTGTGTATGACGGCAGCGGGAGGGGGGGGGCTGATGTCAGTGTTGTGTATGACAGCAGTGGGGGGGGGGGTGATGTCAGTGCTGTGTATGAGGACAGAGGGGGGGTGATGTCAGTGTTGTGTATGACGGCAGCGGGAGGGGGGGGGGCTGATGTCAGTGTTGTGTATGAGGGCAGTGGGGGGGGGGTGATGTCAGTGTTGTGTATGAGGACAGAGGGGGGGGGGCTGATGTCAGTGTTGTGTATGAGGGCAGCGGGGGGGGTGGGGATGATGTCAGTGTTGTGTATGAGGGCAGAGGGGGGGGGGTGATGTCAGTGTTGTGTATGAGGACAGAGGGGGGGGGGCTGATGTCAGTGCTGTGTATGAGGACAGAGGGGGGGGGCTGATGTCAGTGTTGTGTATGAGGACAGAGGGGGGGGGGGCTGATGTCAGTGTTGTGTATGAGGACAGAGGGGGGGGGTGTGATGTCAGTGTTGTGTATGAGGGCAGCGGGGGGGGGGGGGGGGGCTGATGTCAGTGTTGTGTATGAGGGCAGTGGGGGGGGGTGATGTCAGTGCTGTGTATGAGGACAGAGGGGGGGGTGATGTCAGTGTTGTGTATGACGGCAGCGGGAGGGGGGGGGCTGATGTCAGTGTTGTATATGAGGGCAGTGGGGGGGGGGTGATGTCAGTGCTGTGTATGAGGACAGAGGGGGGGTGATGTCAGTGTTGTGTATGACGGCAGCGGGAGGGGGGGGGGCTGATGTCAGTGCTGTGTATGAGGACAGAGGGGGGGGGCTGATGTCAGTGTTGTGTATGAGGACAGAGGGGGGGGGGGCGCTGATGTCAGTGTTGTGTATGAGGGCAGCGGGGGGGGGGCTGATGTCAGTGTTGTGTATGAGGGCAGTGGGGGGGTGTGATGTCAGTGCTGTGTATGAGGACAGAGGGGGGGTGATGTCAGTGTTGTGTATGACGGCAGCGGGAGGGGGGGGGGGCTGATGTCAGTGTTGTATATGAGGGCAGTGGGGGGGGGGGTGATGTCAGTGCTGTGTATGAGGACAGAGGGGGGGGTGATGTCAGTGTTGTGTATGACGGCAGCGGGAGGGGGGGGGGCTGATGTCAGTGCTGTGTATGAGGACAGAGGGGGGGGGCTGATGTCAGTGTTGTGTATGAGGACAGAGGGGGGGGGCTGATGTCAGTGTTGTGTATGAGGGACAGAGGGGGGGGGCTGATGTCAGTGTTGTGTATGAGGGCAGTGGGGGGGGGCTGATGTCAGTGTTGTGTATGAGGACAGAGGGGGGGGGCTGATGTCAGTGTTGTGTATGAGGACAGAGGGGGGGGGGGCTGATGTCAGTGTTGTGTATGAGGGCAGTGGGGGGGGGGGGTGATGTCAGTGTTGTGTATGAGGGCAGTGGGGGGGGGGGGGTGATGTCAGTGCTGTGTATGAGGACAGAGGGGGGGGGCTGATGTCAGTGTTGTGTATGAGGGCAGTGGGGGGGGGGTGATGTCAGTGCTGTGTATGAGGACAGAGGGGGGGGGCTGATGTCAGTGTTGTGTATGAGGACAGAGGGGGGGGGCTGATGTCAGTGTTGTGTATTGAGGACAGAGGGGGGGGCTGATGTCAGTGTTGTGTATGAGGGCAGTGGGGGGGGCTGATGTCAGTGTTGTGTATGAGGACAGAGGGGGGGGGGGCTGATGTCAGTGTTGTGTATGAGGACAGAGGGGGGGGGCTGATGTCAGTGTTGTGTATGAGGGCAGTGGGGGGGGGGTGATGTCAGTGTTGTGTATGAGGGCAGTGGGGGGGGGGGGGTGATGTCAGTGCTGTGTATGAGGACAGAGGGGGGGGGGGCTGATGTCAGTGTTGTGTATGAGGACAGAGGGGGGGGCTGATGTCAGTGTTGTGTATGAGGACAGAGGGGGGGGGCTGATGTCAGTGTTGTGTATGAGGGGCAGTGGGGGGGGGGGGGTGATGTCAGTGCTGTGTATGAGGACAGAGGGGGGGGGGGCTGATGTCAGTGTTGTGTATGAGGACAGAGGGGGGGGGGCTGATGTCAGTGTTGTGTATGAGGGCAGTGGGGGGGGGGGTGATGTCAGTGTTGTGTATGAGGGCAGTGGGGGGGGGGGTGATGTCAGTGCTGTGTATGAGGACAGAGGGGGGGGGGCTGATGTCAGTGTTGTGTATGAGGACAGAGGGGGGGGGCTGATGTCAGTGTTGTGTATGAGGACAGAGGGGGGGGCTGATGTCAGTGTTGTGTATGAGGGCAGTGGGGGGGGGGGGGTGATGTCAGTGTTGTGTATGAGGGCAGTGGGGGGGTGATGTCAGTGTTGTGTATGAGGACAGAGGGGGGGGGCGCTGATGTCAGTGTTGTGTATAAGGACAGAGGGGGGGGGCTGATGTCAGTGTTGTGTATGAGGGGCAGAGGGGGGGGATGATGTCAGTGTTGTGTATGAGGACAGAGGGGGGGGGGCGCTGATGTCAGTGTTGTGTATGACGGCAGTGGGGGGGTGATGTCAGTGTTGTATATGAGGGCAGTAAGGGGGGGTGATGTCAGTGCTGTGTATGAGGGCAGTGGGGGGGGGGTGATGTCAGTGCTGTGTATGAGGGCAGTGGGGGGGGGGTGATGTCAGTGCTGTGTATGAGGGGCAGTGGGGGGGGGATGATGTCAGTGTTGTATATGAGGGAAGTGGGGGGGGGGGTGATGTCAGTGCTGTGTATGAGGGCAGTGGGGGGGGGGTGATGTCAGTGTTGTGTATGAGGGCAGTGGGGGGGGGGGCTGATGTCAGTGCTGTGTATGAGGGCAGTGGGGGGGGGGGCTGATGTCAGTGCTGTGTATAAGGGCAGTGGGGGGGGGGCTGATGGCAGTGCTGTGTATGAGGGCAGTGGGGGGGGGGGCTGATGTCAGTGCTGTGTATGAGGGCAGCGGGGGGGGGGGGGGCCTGATGTCAGTGTTGTGTGTGATTAATTTATTTGTTGGGTTGTTGGGGTGGTTTGGCCGCTATTGGGAAAAAGGATTGCTATCTTTTAAAAGTAAATGCAAGTTATTTAATGTATGATAGGAAATAGGTTTATTTATTAAATGTGATTACTATTAATTTAATGTTGGGGTTGTTTGGGGGAAATAGGTCTTTTCATTAAAGGTGAATAAAATTATTTTACAAGAAAGGAGGACTAATAATAAAACATGAGTTCTTTTGATGTCGGACTGCATAGAGGGAGGGAGTCCTACAGTGTTCACTCATAGGATTTTTATATCTCATGTACCTGTCCTTTTTCCAAACAGGGACCCAACATTCCAGGACAACTGAGCTTAGGACGCAAGCAGCAGGAAGAACAGGTAGGAGAGAGCAGGACAGTCTGCCAACTGTCCTGATTCTGGTGGGGCAGTCCTGAGTTAGGGGACTGACCCACTCAGTCAGGACTTTGACCCGACTACAGGGACAGTTGGGAGGTATGTCCCACTTCACACTGCTCTGCTCATGTAGGGGGTGCTGCATGCACCTAACAGTAGTGCACGCAGCATTGCTTGTGTATCTAAAAGGGGTTGGAAGAGGTGGAGAGCTACCTAGCACTGTCTAAAATTATATGCATGCTGGTCACGCCCACTGGTGGTGAGGCATGGAAACCCCCCTCCTCAAATCCTCCGTTTGCCCCTGTACTTGTAGGTTCACAGCCAGAGGTTGGCCAGGCCTGCTCTATACTAATCCCTCAGTGGTAATCTGCTGATCACTGTTGTGTGTGCATTGGATGGAAATTGCAAATGTGTGACACAACCCTTAAAGCGAAACTAACTAATAAACATATTGTGTGCAAATAGGCACAAATACATGACTGGTTGGGATCAATAATAAATGTCTGGGATTGTGTTTATGTCCTCAGCCCCAGATGACGCAGTTGGAATTTAGGGTAGGGTAAACAGGTGTTTAGCCAATGAAAACTCACTACCAGGCTGCTAATCATATTGTCTGGGATTACACGCATGCCGCCCCGCATCCACAGACTAATACTTCTCTCTCTACTAGATGAACCTGGGCTGAACTGAGCGGTAAGGGGATCACTTTGTCAGAATGTGACGGATTCCAGGCGGGCTCAGAGTCACTGGGTGGCTGTGCGCTTGTACTGATCACACAAGCAGCAGTGTGAGCCGCCAGTCTGTGCCAGGTGCCATTTTCTGAACTTTCAGACTTACTACGGTTTATGCTGCCGATATATATTGTATACAGCCAAGTTCTATTGTGGAGAACAGGGAGCTGGGACTGCTAAATTAGGGTCACTCTGATACAAATTACCGTAATTTAGGGCTGTATGTACGAAAACAAGTGCAAAGTAAAATAGCAACTAGATTCTAATATTGAGCTGAGGTCTCCAGCTCACAAGTATATGGGTTAGAAAAACCCATAATTAGAAAATCAGCTATAGGCCCACCCATTAAATAATTTGGCTGAATGGCATAAGAACGAAACTGAGTATGTATGATGTAGATATGTCAGGGGTTCACGTGGTTTAGAGATGTATTAAGATTATCTTTAAGCCTTTGTTTTTACTGAAATCCTGGAAGACGCACAGGATTCTGGACCTGGAGGACTGAACAACCCTGGTCTAAGCTGAGCAGGATTTATTAGACAAATTCCATTGTGTAGGGTTGCACTGAACAGCACATTCCTCCTATACAGCCCGTCATAATGGTAAATTAATAGGCTTCCGGCAAAAAATGTAGTGTTCGAGCGAGTGAGTGTGTGCACGTGAGTGTCTATGTGTGTGTGACTCTGTGTGTGTGTAAATGAGTGAGTAATGTGTATCTGTAAACTACAATGGAGCAGTGACTGGTGTGAAGTATACCATAGGATATTAGCTGAACGTATGCCCAGGATGGCTGCCTTACCCTGGAAGGTGCTTTGATTCTATTGGGGCAAAGCAAGTGCGGGCATCGGTGTGAGGGCACCGTGCATCAGTCTCGTGCGTCAGTATTCACCCGATTCTGGGCACACATTTATCTACTGGGTGTACGGCAACAATAAATAACCAGATAAATACTCTGGGGGAAATTCAAGTGACAGCGTTACTCGTGGGAATAACGCGGCCTGCGCACTATTCCGTTACAACGGTAACAGATGTGCATTATTACTGTTAGTACGCTAATTTCAATACTGATTTTTGCGTGCAGCTGTGAGAGCCACTAGCAGAAATCTGTGTTAAATTACTGCACTAACGGTAATAGTGAACAGGCCGCGATATTCTCACGAGTAACGCTGTCAACTGAATTTCCCTCTATGTCAGATTTATTACTTAATCATTTCCTTGGACAAAATAAAGAGACGCTCTCTGGATTTTATTGCACATAATGTACGGAACGTAGAGATGATATGTTGTACCCAAAGGTAGCAGAACTTATCCAGTCTGCTTGATGATGGAAAGACCTGGCTAGAAAGCACTGATGTCAGCTAGAAAAAGAAACAACTTGCCTATTAAACGCTATAAGACAATTATGTTGTCCAGAGGTGAAAATGCCTTTAACCATTACCAGGTATACATTAATCCGGGATATTCATCGCTTATTGTGTGACACATACATGTTCCCTTTTGTGTCACAACGCTGCAATTTAATCTTATCTCCTGGACTCTAAACGATTCATTGCGTCCACCGTCTATAATGAAATAAGCGATGAAGTGGTCACTTAGGCAATATTTTTTCAAATGCGATTCAGACCAAGAAATCCAAATTTGGCCCTGAGAGGTGGAGATAAATCCAACGCGATTAATCGCACAAAGTGGCATAAAGCGTTTTCAGAGCGATTCCTTTCATGAGACTAGAAACCATATGTGCGTTACCGCGTTACCCAGTGTCAGTAATTAAGGGACGAGTCGGTAATGCTGGCCGCCATGCTTCGCTGAGTACGACTGACATCCAGGTTGTAGACTCACAAGGTCGAGGTGTCTTTGTGAGTCTAAGAAAATAATTGTCAAGTAAACAAACAGGATATTTTTAATGATACATGAAGAACAGCATTTGCCTTGACAGATAGACAACACCAAACACACAGAGTATTGTAGATAGAGTGAGACAATCCCTAGAACATGGCTCCCTCTACAGTCCTGCAGGAGATGTTTACAGCAACACGGTTTGAAAAACCAAAAGAATTTCAGAGCCGGAATAGAGAATTAGAGCCATTCTAGAAGGATGGTAGAATTCCATCAACGGACAGTTGGATCTCCTGCGTGCGGCTTGGCTGCACCCTTCCTCCAGCACAATACACACAAGCTGCTGACTCTGAAAGCCACAAATAATGCTCCGTGGAATGTTCCCCAAGTGGAACAAAGTTTCCAGAGAGCCAGTTTGTGCCATTAGATAAACCTTAAAACATAGCACCCTATGCAAATCTCAGCTCTGCATCCAAGAAGAATAACAAAACCCTCTAATGAGGAATGTTAAATAAGCAGGGATCATTACTTTACAGACACATTCCCACAGCCAAAGATGACAAACACGCAGAAAATTCAGAATACGCTGGAGAAAAAGTGCGAGACGCCCAACCACATAAATCAGTGTTTTGAATACTTTTTTCTCTATGGGTATAATTGTGCCTTAGTTTCCTCTAATGATTTATTGAAGTAAATATTCTGTATGGTTTAACAGCTACTGCTGCAATGTCCCCGACACAAACCCGTCTTTATTCTGCAGCCGGGAGAGGTGAATTCATTGCAGTATTCTCGGCTTTGGCACATACACATTTCTCAGGTCTTTTAAAGAGTTCAATGTACATGGAGCTATTGAAAGCGAATAAACAGTGTACTCCGCAATAGGGCCAAAAAATGTCTTAGTCGGGTGGGATAAACAAAGACGATATGTGGAAAACAAAATTATACAACGTTTCCAAAAACACGTTATGTTTCTATAGGAAAATGGCGACAAGTAAAATATAATAACAGGCTTGTACGACTTGTCATTTAAAGTTTGCTGAGCAGTACCAAGATAACAGGTCCCGGACTGAGTGAGCGTATAGACAATATGATAGATAAATAGGCACTAGAAGGAGGATTCGGACGTCCTATATTTTGGTACTCAGTTTATGATCAAGTTTCAACTTAATTCTACACAATACATAAAACGGTCATTAAGTGGAGGGCAAAAGTGAATTTTATTTCTCATAATATCTAAAATGTACTGATTTATAAATGTATAATACTGTTTATCTTTCCAGATTATCTGTTTTCCAGTTGCACCGGAGGTAAAAAATAATTGTTTTATCTAATGTGCACGAGGACAAACTGTACAGGCGAAAGTTACGACAACCCGAGTTAGCAGGAAAAAATGACACTAGACAAGTTCTATACAAAACACACAGGAATCACTATTCAAAGTCTTATCAACTTTTATGGTTTTGAAAGAAAACAAATAAATAACTTTCTGGGTTTCATAATGTGACGTTCAGTTTATTTTATGACTGAATAAACATTCTCTTTCATAAAATGATGTCCTCCCCTTTGTGTTTGTTGAGGGATGATCATTAGGAGGTATGAATGTATCCCCAATGGGCGATAACCTCTCCACAAAGGTGCTGTATGCGTCCGGCACAGGATGAATAAACCTTTCACGCCTCCGTTTTACTTTGTTACATTCTTACCAATTTTGTGGTCTCTGTTTCGCCCAATCATTCAACACTGTAGATTTGTTGTAAATACGTTACATTACAGGTCTTCACTAATTTATTTCACTCCAAAATATCTTAAGAGTGACATTTCCATGGAAGAGACAGATTCAGCTGCAGTCCTGTGAGAACACAGGGCTTTGGGAGCAGGAGTTCAAAGGTCATCCCCAAAACTCTTCTTGTTGGAACTAAAAAGTAATTTTGACAATTCATGATAAGAGTTTTCTTAAAGATGCCTTTGTGCAGGTATTCCCATTCTTAGAGAAAAAAAGACGCTGTACCTGTCTTCTTGCAGCGTGTTGTGCACCTGTGCGCGTGGGGGGGGGGGGGGGAAACAGGAGCATATACACGGAGAGAGAAACGCGTTGTGCATCTGCAAATTCTGCAGTTAGTAAATGACCCTTTTATATACAGAATATATGTACATGATTATCTTTCATATATATATATATATATATATATATATATATATATATATATATATATATACACACACACATATATATTGTTTACATATTACGCATTATTTCTTCATATTGGTCCAATCTCACACCCAACACTCAAAACGCACACATACACCAGTGCAGATGTAACCAGCAGTATGTTTTAGAACCGTAGGACAACCCCAGAAAACCCACACAAACACGAATAACATACAAACACCACACAAACACGGAGAACATAGAAACGGAAACACAAACAAGGAGATCATACAAACGCAAACACAGAGAACATACAAACGCCCCACAAAAACAGAGAACATACAAACAGCATGCAGTCAGTATTATTATATATCATCACTGAGGCACCAGGTATGTACGGCCCCTGACTAGTGACCAGTAAAGACTTCCCCAGGGGGAACTGACAATTCATCACCAAGACCGTAACTGAGGATAAACACCCCCGAATCAGGAGAGCATGAAGCTGAGAGGACTCCGCTGCCCCCCGGTGGACATATCATGACGTGTGTCAGTATCAGTAAACAGGCGATTTAATCTTTTGGGTATTGGGAGTCACTTGTGTGGAGTTCAGTACTGTGTATACTACTCACAGAGGTGACTGCTAATATCCTTATTATATGCAGTAAGTGTTATAGCATCTGACAATATGTATAATAAAGAGCTTACCTCCCGTCACTGGCTGCTCTAACTGTGCACATACATTATCACACACCTCTGGGACTAGACACAGACATCTCTAGGACTGGAAACAGATATACAGAGTAAATGCCTTTAGGAATGTAACTATAGGAATTATACAACTATAGAGAAATACAACTATAGAGAAATACATAGGGGTACACACCTCTAGGAGTGCACAGGGATATAGGGGGTACACACCTCTAGGACTGTACAGGATTATAGGGGGTACACACCTCTAGGACTGTACAGGATTATAGGGGGTACACACCTCTAGGACTGTATAGGGATATAGACGGTACACGCCTCTAAGACTGTATATAGGGGGTACACCTCTAGGGCTGTATATAGGGGGTACACACCTCTAGGGCTCTATATAGGGGGTACACACCTCTAGGACTGTATACAGGGAGTACACACCTCTAGGGCTGTATATAGGGAGTACACACCTCTAGGACTGTATACAGGGGGTACACACCTCTAGCGCTGTATACAGGGAGTACACACCTCTAGGGCTGTATATAGGGGGTACACACCTCTAGGACTGTATACAGGGAGTACACACCTCTAGGACTGTATATAGGGGGTACACACCTCTAGGGCTGTATATAGGGGGTACCCACTTCTAGGGCTGTATATAGGGGGTACACACCTCTAGGGCTGTATATAGGGGGTACACACCTCTAGGGCTGTATATAGGGAGTACACACCTCTAGGACTGTATATAGGGGGTACACACCTCTAGGACTGTATATAGGGGGTACACACCTCTAGCACTGTATACAGGGAGTACACACCTCTAGGGCTGTATATAGGGGGTACACACCTCTAGGACTGTATATAGGGGGTACACACCTCTAGCACTGTATACAGGGAATACACATCTCTAGGGCTGTATATAGGGGGTACACACCTCTAGGGCTGTATACAGGGAGTACACACCTCTAGGGCTGTATATAGGGGGTAAACACCTCTAGGACTGTATATAGGGGGTACACACCTCTAGGACTGTATATAGGGGGTACACACCTCTAGGGCTGTATATAGGGGGTACACACCTCTAGGACTGTATATAGGGGGTACACACCTCTAGCACTGTATACAGGGAGTACACACCTCTAGGGCTGTATATAGGGAGTACACACCTCTAGGACTGTATATAGGGAGTACACACCTCTAGGGCTGTATATAGGGGGTACACACCTCTAGGGCTGTATATAGGGGGTAGACACCTCTAGGACTGTATATAGGGGGTACACACCTCTAGGGCTGTATATAGGGGGTACACAACTCTAGCACTGTATACAGGGAGTACACACCTCTAGGGCTGTATATAGGGGGTACACACCTCTAGGACTGTATACAGGGAGTACACACCTCTAGGGCTGTATATAGGGGGTACACACCTCTAGGAATGTATATAGGGGGTACACACCTCTAGGGCTGTATATAGGGGGTACACACCTCTAGGAATGTATATAGGGGGTACACACCTCTAGGGCTGTATATAGGGGGTACACACCTCTAGGACTGTATACAGGGAGTACACACCTCTAGGGCTGTATATAGGAGGTACACATCTCTAGGAATGTATATAGGGGGTACACACCTCTAGGGCTGTATATAGGGAGTACACACCTCTAGGACTGTATACAGGGAGTACACACCTCTAGCACTGTATACAGGGAGTACACACCTCTAGGGCTGTATATAGGGGGTACACACCTCTAGGAATGTATATAGGGGGTACACACCTCTAGGACTGTATATGGGGGTACACACCTCTAGGACTGTATATAGGGGGTACACACCTCTAGGACTGTATATAGGGGGTACACACCTCTAGGACTGTATACAGGGAGTACACACCTCTAGGGCTGTATATAGGGGGTACACACCTCTAGGACTGTATAAAGGGGGTTCACACCTCTAGGGCTGTGTATAGGGGGTACACACCTCTAGGGCTGTATACAGGGGGTACACACCTCTAGGACTGTATATAGGGGGTACACACCTCTAGGACTGTATATAGGGGGTACACACCTCTAGCACTGTATACAGGGGGTACACACCTCTAGGACTGTATACAGGGGGTACACACCTCTAGGACTGTATATAGGGGTACACACCTCTAGGGCTGTATATAGGGGGTATACACCTCTAGGACTGTATATAGGGGGTACACACCTCTAGCGCTGTATACAGGGGGTACACACCTCTAGGACTGTATACAGGGGGTACACACCTCTAGGACTGTATATAGGGGTACACACCTCTAGGGCTGTATATAGGGGGTACACACCTCTAGGACTGTATATAGGGGTACACACCTCCAGGACTGTATACAGGGGGTACACACCTCTAGGACTGTATATAGGGGGTACACACCTCTAGGACTGTATATAGGGGTACACACCTCTAGGACTGTATATAGGGGTACACACCTCTAGGACTGTATACAGGGAGTACACACCTCTAGGACTGTATACAGGGGGTACACACCTCTAGGGCTGTATATAGGGGGTACACACCTCTAGGGCTGTATACAGGGGGTACACACCTCTAGGACTGTATATAGGGGTACACACCTCTAGGACTGTATACAGGGAGTACACACCTCTAGGACTGTATACAGGGGGTACACACCTCTAGCACTGTATACAGGGAGTACACACCTCTAGGGCTGTATATAGGGGGTACACACCTCTAGGACTGTTTACAGGGGGTACACACCTCTAGGGCTGTATATAGGGGGTACACACCTCTAGGACTGTATATAGGGAGTACACACCTCTAGGACTGTATATAGGGGGTACACACCTCTAGGGCTGTATATAGGGGGTACACACCTCTAGTGCTGTATATAGGGGGTACACACCTCTAGGACTGTATATAGGGGGTACACACCTCTAGGGCTGTATATAGGGGGTACACACCTCTAGGACTGTATATAGGGGGTACACACCTCTAGGACTGTATATAGGGGGTACACACCTCTAGGGCTGTATATAGGGGGTACACACCTCTAGGACTGTATATAGGGAGTACACACCTCTAGGGCTGTATATAGGGAGTACACACCTCTAGGACTGTATACAGGGAGTACACACCTCTAGGACTGTATACAGGGAGTACACACCTCTAGGGCTGTATACAGGGGGTACACACCTCTAGGACTGTATATAGGGGGTACACATCTCTAGCACTGTATACAGGGGGTACACACCTCTAGCACTGTATACAGGGGGTACACACCTCTAGGACTGTATATAGGGGGTACACACCTCTAGGACTGTATATAGGGGGTACACACCTCTAGGACTGTATATAGGGAGTACACACCTCTAGGGCTGTATACAGGGGGTACACACCTCTAGGACTGTATATAGGGAGTACACACCTCTAGGACTGTATATAGGGGGTACACACCTCTAGGACTGTATATAGGGAGTACACACCTCTAGGACTGTATATAGGGGGTACACACCTCTAGGACTGTATATAGGGAGTACACACCTCTAGGACTGTATATAGGGGGTACACACCTCTAGGACTGTATATAGGGAGTACACACCTCTAGGGCTGTATATAGGGGGTACACACCTCTAGGACTGTATATAGGGAGTACACACCTCTAGGACTGTATACAGGGGGTACACACCTCTAGGACTGTATATAGGGGGTACACACCTCTAGGGCTGTATATAGGGGGTACACACCTCTAGGGCTGTATATAGGGGGTACACACCTCTAGGACTGTATATAGGGGGTACACACCTCTAGGACTGTATACAGGGGGTACACACCTCTAGGGCTGTATATAGGGGGTACACACCTCTAGGACTGTATATAGGGGGTACACACCTCTAGGGCTGTATATAGGGGGTACACACCTCTAGGACTGTATATAGGGGGTACACACCTCTAGGGCTGTATATAGGGGGTACACACCTCTAGGACTGTATACAGGGGGTACACACCTCTAGGGCTGTATATAGGGGGTACACACCTCTAGGGCTGTATATAGGGGGTACACACCTCTAGGAATGTATACAGGGGGTACACACCTCTAGGACTGTATACAGGGGGTACACACCTCTAGGACTGTATATAGGGGGTACACACCTCTAGGACTGTATATAGGGGGTACACACCTCTAGGACTGTATACAGGGGGTACACACCTCTAGGGCTGTATATAGGGGGTACACACCTCTAGGGCTGTATATAGGGGGTACACACCTCTAGGAATGTATATAGGGGGTACACACCTCTAGGACTGTATACAGGGGGTACACACCTCTAGGACTGTATATAGGGGGTACACACCTCTAGGACTGTATATAGGGGGTACACACCTCTAGGGCTGTATATAGGGGGTACACACCTCTAGGACTGTATACAGGGGGTACACACCTCTAGGGCTGTATATAGGGGGTACACACCTCTAGGGCTGTATATAGGGGGTACACACCTCTAGGAATGTATACAGGGGGTACACACCTCTAGGACTGTATACAGGGGGTACACACCTCTAGGACTGTATATAGGGGGTACACACCTCTAGGACTGTATATAGGGGGTACACACCTCTAGGGCTGTATATAGGGGGTACACACCTCTAGGAATGTATATAGGGGGTACACACCTCTAGGAATGTATACAGGGGGTACACACCTCTAGGACTGTATACAGGGGGTACACACCTCTAGGACTGTATATAGGGGGTACACACCTCTAGGAATGTATATAGGGGGTACACACCTCTAGGACTGTATATAGGGAGTACACACCTCTAGGACTGTATATAGGGGGTACACACCTCTAGGACTGTATACAGGGGGTACACACCTCTAGTGCTGTATATAGGGGGTACACACCTCTAGGACTGTATATAGGGGGTACACACCTCTAGGAATGTATATAGGGGGTACACACCTCTAGGACTGTATACAGGGAGTACACACCTCTAGGACTGTATATAGGGGGTACACACCTCTAGGACTGTATATAGGGAGTACACACCTCTAGGACTGTATACAGGGGGTACACACCTCTAGGGCTGTATACAGGGAGTACACACCTCTAGGGCTGTATATAGGGGGTACACACCTCTAGGACTGTATACAGGGGGTACACACCTCTAGGACTGTATACAGGGGGTACACACCTCTAGGACTGTATATAGGGAGTACACACCTCTAGGACTGTATATAGGGGGTACACACCTCTAGGACTGTATATAGGGGGTACACACCTCTAGGACTGTATATAGGGGGTACACACCTCTAGGACTGTATATAGGGAGTACACACCTCTAGGACTGTATATAGGGGGTACACACCTCTAGGACTGTATACAGGGGGTACACACCTCTAGGACTGTATATAGGGGGTACACACCTCTAGGACTGTATATAGGGAGTACACACCTCTAGGACTGTATATAGGGGGTACACACCTCTAGGACTGTATATAGGGGGTACACACCTCTAGGACTGTATATAGGGGGTACACACCTCTAGGGCTGTATATAGGGGGTACACACCTCTAGGACTGTATACAGGGGGTACACACCTCTAGGGCTGTATACAGGGAGTACACACCTCTAGGGCTGTATATAGGGGGTACACACCTCTAGGACTGTATACAGGGGGTACACACCTCTAGGACTGTATACAGGGGGTACACACCTCTAGGGCTGTATACAGGGAGTACACACCTCTAGGGCTGTATATAGGGAGTACACACCTCTAGGACTGTATATAGGGGGTACACACCTCTAGGGCTGTCTATAGGGGGTACACACCTCTAGGGCTGTATATAGGGGGTACACACCTCTAGGACTGTATATAGGGAGTACACACCTCTAGGACTGTATATAGGGGGTACACACCTCTAGGACTGTATATAGGGGGTACACACCTCTAGGACTGTATATAGGGAGTACACACCTCTAGGGCTGTATATAGGGGGTACACACCTCTAGGACTGTATATAGGGGGTACACACCTCTAGGACTGTAAGAAACCACCAGCTCTATACACAGAACAGACACTGAGCTCTGGGGTGATGCACAGACGTCACGATGCCGTGAAGGATGACGGGAGATGTAGTATCCTAGAAGTGACCGGAAACACGTGACAGTCTCGCGCCGCTCTAGAACTCAGTCTCCCGGCATCCCCTGCGCGTGTTTCCGGTGGTTTCCCGGGAGCAGAATGAGCCGTCACAACGAGAGCAGGGGCCACAAGAGAGGGGCCCAGAGCCAGGATGGAGAGGTGAGAGCCGGCAGTGTACCCGGGGATTATTACTGCCTCACACCTCACCGTAGTACTGATACTACTGTTACTACCTCACACCTCACTGACCGTAGTACTGATACTACTTTACTGACCGTAGTACTGATACTACCTCACTGACCGTAGTACTGATACTACTGTTACTGCCTCACTGACCGTAGTACTGATACTACTTTACTGACCGTAGTACTGATACTACCTCACTGACCGTAGTACTGATACCACTGTTACTACCTCACTGACCGTAGTACTGATACTACTGTTACTGCCTCACTGACCGTAGTACTGATACTACTGTTACTACCTCACACCTCACTGACCGTAGTACTGATACTACTTTACTGACCGTAGTACTGATACCACTGTTACTGCCTCAGTGACCGTAGTACTGATACTACTGTTACTGCCTCAGTGACCGTAGTACTGATACTACTGTTACTACCTCACTGCCCGTAGTACTGATACCACTGTTACTGCCTCAGTGACCGTAGTACTGATACCACTGTTACTGCCTCAGTGACCGTAGTACTGATACCACTGTTACTGCCTCACTGACCGTAGTACTGATACTACTGTTACTACCTCACTGACCGTAGTACTGATACTACTGTTACTACCTCACTGCCCGTAGTACTGATACCACTGTTACTGCCTCAGTGACCGTAGTACTGATACCACTGTTACTGCCTCAGTGACCGTAGTACTGATACCACTGTTACTGCCTCAGTGACCGTAGTACTGATACCACTGTTACTGCCTCAGTGACCGTAGTACTGATACCACTGTTACTGCCTCAGTGACCGTAGTACTGATACCACTGTTACTGCCTCACTGACCGTAGTACTGATACTACTGTTACTGCCTCACTGACCGTAGTACTGATACTACTTTACTGACCGTAGTACTGATACTACCTCACTGACCGTAGTACTGATACCACTGTTACTACCTCACTGACCGTAGTACTGATACTACTGTTACTGCCTCACTGACCGTAGTACTGATACTACTGTTACTACCTCACACCTCACTGACCGTAGTACTGATACTACTTTACTGACCGTAGTACTGATACCACTGTTACTGCCTCAGTGACCGTAGTACTGATACTACTGTTACTGCCTCAGTGACCGTAGTACTGATACTACTGTTACTACCTCACTGCCCGTAGTACTGATACCACTGTTACTGCCTCAGTGACCGTAGTACTGATACCACTGTTACTGCCTCAGTGACCGTAGTACTGATACCACTGTTACTGCCTCACTGACCGTAGTACTGATACTACTGTTACTACCTCACTGACCGTAGTACTGATACTACTGTTACTACCTCACTGCCCGTAGTACTGATACCACTGTTACTGCCTCAGTGACCGTAGTACTGATACCACTGTTACTGCCTCAGTGACCGTAGTACTGATACCACTGTTACTGCCTCAGTGACCGTAGTACTGATACCACTGTTACTGCCTCAGTGACCGTAGTACTGATACCACTGTTACTGCCTCACTGACCGTAGTACTGATACTACTGTTACTACCTCACTGACCGTAGTACTGATACTACTGTTACTACCTCACTGACCGTAGTACTGATACCACTGTTACTGCCTCACTGACCGTAGTACTGATACTACTGTTACTGCCTCAGTGACCGTAGTACTGATACCACTGTTACTGCCTCAGTGACCGTAGTACTGATACTACTGTTACTACCTCACTGACCGTAGTACTGATACCACTGTTACTGCCTCACTGACCGTAGTACTGATACCACTGTTACTGCCTCACTGACCGTAGTACTGATACCACTGTTACTGCCTCACTGACCGTAGTACTGATACCACTGTTACTGCCTCACTGACCGTAGTACTGATACCACTGTTACTACCTCACTGACCGTAGTACTGATACCACTGTTACTACCTCACTGACCGTAGTACTGATACTACTGTTACTACCTCACTGACTGTAGTACTGATACTACTGTTACTGCCTCACTGACCGTAGTACTGATACTACTGTTACTACCTCACACCTCACTGACCGTAGTACTGATACTACCTCACTGACCGTAGTACTGATACCACTGTTACTACCTCACTGACCGTAGTACTGATACTACTGTTACTACCTCACTGACCGTAGTACTGATACTACTGTTACTACCTCACTGCCCGTAGTACTGATACCACTGTTACTGCCTCAGTGACCGTAGTACTGATACCACTGTTACTGCCTCATTGACCGTAGTACTGATACCACTGTTACTGCCTCAGTGACCGTAGTACTGATACCACTGTTACTGCCTCAGTGACCGTAGTACTGATACTACTGTTACTACCTCACTGACCGTAGTACTGATACTACTGTTACTACCTCACTGACCGTAGTACTGATACCACTGTTACTGCCTCACTGACCGTAGTACTGATACTACTGTTACTGCCTCAGTGACCGTAGTACTGATACCACTGTTACTGCCTCAGTGACCGTAGTACTGATACTACTGTTACTACCTCACTGACCGTAGTACTGATACCACTGTTACTGCCTCACTGACCGTAGTACTGATACCACTGTTACTGCCTCACTGACCGTAGTACTGATACCACTGTTACTGCCTCACTGACCGTAGTACTGATACCACTGTTACTGCCTCACTGACCGTAGTACTGATACCACTGTTACTACCTCACTGACCGTAGTACTGATACCACTGTTACTACCTCACTGACCGTAGTACTGATACTACTGTTACTACCTCACTGACCGTAGTACTGATACTACTGTTACTGCCTCACTGACCGTAGTACTGATACTACTGTTACTACCTCACACCTCACTGACCGTAGTACTGATACTACCTCACTGACCGTAGTACTGATACCACTGTTACTACCTCACTGCCCGTAGTACTGATACCACTGTTACTGCCTCACTGACCGTAGTACTGATACCACTGTTACTGCCTCACTGACCGTAGTACTGATACCACTGTTACTACCTCACTGACCGTAGTACTGATGATAATGGTGCATTCTATTACCACACTGACTAGCACCATAGTGACCATATTAGTAATATTATACATGTAGTGTTACATGCTTTATATTACACTGAGCAATTTTAAAAGTAATCTACTTCCCCTCATGTTTTATGCTACAGTGTAGTAGTAATACTATGTACTCTGTTGTATGTTACAATGAGCATGGTCCTAATACTGCTGTCATCTTGCTGTAATAATATTAGTGTGTAACACCCTTGTTCTCACGGTCTTGTGATGTTTGGAGCTGGGATCCTCACACTATAACTACAGTAGTAATAATACTTGTTCATTATGTATCTGCACCCTGGACATAAATCTCTGTATTATCCGTCCATGTGTTCTGTGATGTCGTGTGCTGTACATACATGGAGGTAATGAGATGTCTCCTGTCAGTCCTGTGTTATCCGGTCACACGTGTTCTGTGATGTCGTGTCTGGTCATGTGTGTGCTGTACATACATGGAGGTAATCAGAGGTCTGTGTTGCAGGCTGGAGGAGGCAGCTGGGAGCAGGCAGATCTGGGTGATCAGCAGCGGACGCAGAAATTCCTCAGACTCATGGGGGCCGGCAAGGTGGGTGATCCTGTCCCGTTCTACATGTCTCTTATCACAGCATGTCGTCCGTTGTTCTGTGCATCATGCCCGGCGCTGGGCACACGGCTATATAATCACATAATGCTCAGTGTAGTGTAGGCAGTGACATAGGTACAGTGTAATCTTCCCACACGGCACCAGGGTACAGTTAGTGCGGTCTGCAGATCAGTCTGTGTACGGGCACCGTAAGTGTTTCTGGATGGTACGTTACGTATGTGGAGCGGATCTGAGACTCAGTATACCCTTTATAGGGCAGAAATGGCGGCTGCTCTGTCCTCTGCTGATCGCCCTTCTCATTCTCCCCTAGTCCCACAATGTGCCGTGGGGGGAGGTCAGGTAGCAGCCGCTGTTTTCTCTCTAATCTAGGGGCAGGGCATCATCACATAATATGGAAGTGTGCAGCGGATGCCCAGAGACAAACATGTTCGATACAGAGTAGGACGAGGGAACAGGATCAATTGGTGTTAAATCGGAGAATAGTATTTAACCTGAAAGATTGTCAGTCACACACTGACGTCCCACAGCACTAATTTAAAGCTAGCGCAAGATTTGACTTGAAACAAACTCGGTGAATGTCAACAGTCCACTCTATCTAGGTAATGTTATAACACATAGCAGTGTTCATTTATAGTACACCATAGATTCCATAGCAGAGGACAATCTGATATGATACAAATACATGAATACGGTTACACATGATGGCAACGTTGGGAAGGACTCCTGCCCATGGGGGGCGCTTTGTCCCAGGTTACTGCGATATTCAGCTGATTTCTTACTTCCAGAAAGAACACACCGGGCGTCTCATCATCGGAGACCACAAGTCCACGTCTCACTTCCGTTCAGGTGAGGGGGGGATCTATTCTCTGTACCCCAGATTTCCTGTGACGACAGGAAGTTATGTCTCCTTATACTGCCGGCTTATGTTATATTCCATTGTGTCCTGGCATATGTGAAATTATATCACATGCATTATGGGGATGGCGTGTACAGTAAACAGTGTTACACGTTGCAGGGGGGGTAATAGGTCAATCACAGTAGTGTGGGGCAGGGGGGTAATAGGTGAATCACAGTAGTGTGGGGCAGGGGGGGTAATAGGTGAATCACAGTAGTGTGGGGCAGGGGGGGTAATAGGTGAATCACAGTAGTGTGGGGCAGGGGGGGTAATAGGTGAATCACAGTAGTGTGGGGCAGGGGGGGTAATAGGTGAATCACAGTAGTGTGGGGCAGGGGGGGTAATAGGTGAATCACAGTAGTGTGGGGCAGTAACAGCAGGGGGGTAATATGTGAATCACAGTAGTGTGGGGCAGTAACAGCAGGGTGTAATATGTGAATCACAGTAGTGTGGGGCAGGGGGGTAATAGGTGAATCACAGTAGTGTGGGGCAGTAACAGCAGGGTGTAATATGTGAATCACAGTAGTGTGGGGCAGGGGGGTAATAGGTGAATCACAGTAGTGTGGGACAGGGGGATAATAGGTGAATCACAGTAGTGTGGGGCAGTAACAGCAGGGGGTAATTGAACACTCGGTGGGGTATAACGCAGGGCTGTTTCTCCCCTAGGTGACGAGGATCGGAAAATGAACGATGAGTTGGAGCATCAGTACCAGCAGAGTATGGACAGTTCGATGTCCGGGAGGAACCGGCGACATTGTGGGCTGGGATTCAGCGAGGTAATGACCAGCCGTTATGTAAGAAGTCTGAGCTTGGTGACAGGATATATGGCGATACTGTAGATTATAGGGATATAGGTCACTTTTATAAGAATGTGCACTAAGCATGCGTTACTCCTGATATACAGAAGAACAGATATTGGTGACAGCGTATATATCCGCATCACTCGTTTATTATATAGTTATAACAGGATGCACGAAGTTCAGTATTCTTTACGTCTAGCAGTGAACAGATCATCCATGCTCTGTGTGTTATTTAGTACACATTACAATACCCTACAGCTCGGTCTGTGCCCCGTATGCGCCCCTTCCCTGCCTTTGCCAGTGTTTTCACCATTTAATTACCCCATAGATTGTCTAAACATTTTATTCTTGGCTGCATAGAATAATTTGTATATATTTGTGTCTGTAATGAGTGATGTGTTTGTGTCAGTCTGATAGTTCTGAGGACAAGCCGGTGCCCCTTCCTGAAAGTGTCCACAGAGCGGAGAGTACGTCGGATTCGTGCTCTAGTGACAGCTCTTACAGCGACACAGAGTCCAGCCCGGAGCGGAGTGTCCGTGATAAGGCCGCTGAAAAGACTGCTGATAAGACCGCCGAAAAGGCTGCCGATAAGACCGCCGAAAAGGTTGCCAATAAGACCACCGATAAGACTAGCGAACCGGAGAAGAAACCTGCCAAGAGCAACTACAAAATGCAGTTTGTCAAGTCCACCAGCTCATAACACAATCTGCGTTCCGGGAAATTGCCGCTGAAGTACCACCAGCATGCCATGTTTTTAGAATTTCCTTAGTTCTACACAGGTGAAGAACCCTAAATGTGTTCACACAGGGAAATGCTGAAATCATGACCTGTTGAGGATGGGCACTGTTTCCAGCCACTGTGGACATTTTGTAGACTGATAAATTCTGGGAATCGCCAGGGATGGGAACATTATGTTCTAGCTGAAGGCTTAAGTGTCGGAGGGCAACACAGGGTGGAAACCAGGGGTCTGTCAGGGAAGGGGTTAACCCACTATTAGTTGAGGATGGAATAAAGATCCAACGTCTTTTATACTTCAAGCAATTCTGTATAAACTCGTTTTCTTGTTTTTTTTTTTTGGTTTTTTTTTCTTGGTTAAATGACCTGGAATATTGTGGTTTTCTTTGATAAATTATAATTTTACTCTGTAAATCTATTAAAACTAGAAAGTTGTTTTAATAGATATTTTTCTGGGCTTCATGGTTTCTATAGAGAACAGTTTGTGCTAATATCTGCATCTAATGCATTATACATAGTGACTGGCTGACGGTCACCTGTATATAGGAGGTTATCGCTCCTATATACTGTATTTCTCTAGCTGACATTCTTTATCAGTGCAGAGGTCGAGCTTGCAGTCTTCTAGTTAACATACTTTGTACAGATTGCAGACAAGTTCATTTTAAAGGGCCATAAACCGCTTCTCTCTGCTTTTTATCACCTATGAACACAATCTAGTCCTTGTATTGAGGACATATGTACTGCAGTAGACCGCATGTAGGTCTATAATTCATGTATGGAATGATTTATATTTCTATAATACACAAGTGATGCTCATATATAATCTGTAAATAATATCTGTGTAATAGGTGATCTCTGATGTCAGGGAATGCCTCTGTCATTTATAATAACCTTAAGTTACAGTAGGTGCGGCATTATCATGTACAAGTGCTAAAATACACTTGGACGTAATACTGATATGCTGTGAGATATAGATAGAGAGATATAGATATGAATGATATACCTGGAAGTAGTACTCACTTGCTGTGTGTTTTGAGGTCCGTAAGGAATATTGACCTCTCTGCTCTAATTGATGACAGATACTAGTAGTCACCCTGTATAAAAGCATCACCCCCCCCCCTGCTGTCTCCCTATAATGTACTACACGGGGTGCAGTATCCCCTCTGCATCCTGTTCAGGGGCCCTGGGCTGAATCACATGGATGTAATCAGTAAGGTCAGAGCACCTATCGTATTCATTCTTAAATACTGGTGACCCCTTGTGGAGGAGGAGCTTCTGGTGAGGGTGGGACTAGAACATCCTGTAGCCAATCACAGCATTTACAAGTTATCAGGAGAGCAGGGATAGGCTCGATTTCCGATCAGGGCCTTTTTGGGGTGGAGTTTGTATGTTCCCCCCCATGTTTGCCTCTAAATTCATACAGGTTGGTTAATTGGCTGCCTACATAACGAACTAGTCCAGGCCTGTCCAACCTGCGGCCCTCCAGGTGTTGTGAAACTACAAGCCCCAGCATGCTTTGCCAGTAGACAACCTATTGATAGCTGGAAGAGCATGCTGGGACTTGTAGTTTCACAACATCTGGAGGGCCGCAGGTTGGACAGGCCCGAACTAGTCTGTCTGTGTTAGGGGATTTAGACTGTACATTAGACTGACAGTGGGGCAGGGACATATGTGAAGGGCAAATGTTCCCTGTACAGCGCTGCAGAATTGGTTGCGCTATATCAATGATATTTTGTTATATTTTATTCTAGCGCGCCCCCCCCCCCCCAACATATAACCAATCAGAACCATTCGTTCACTGCCAGTTACTCCGCTAACTTTTATTGGCAGTCAGTGAGATGTTTATGTTAAACGAGTCGCTGTGGAAGAGGGTGGATGTTACATATGTGGATCCCTTCTACAGAATCGCTGCAGCCTCTCGGGGGAGTGGAAGAAATAAATGTCCTTGAAATTTATATGATGGAAGTTTTTTGTCCTCCGTAATCCCATCTGTGTTCTCACCTTGTAGGTGGATGGTGACCACACTCCTTCCCCTCTACCTGCAGTGTTTCCATTTATTACACATCAATGTCCTGTTACTAAGGCCCATCCCACCTAGGCGCAATTTTGCTTCTGGATGAATCATGTTGCACTGTATGTTCATAGTGCAGCTAGGACGTAGCCCTCCCAAATAAATCTGTCTGGACAACTTCTATCCCCCTCACTGTAACATGTTTTTTTCTTTTTGTGAGGGTACAAAATTGCACCTTCCAGCTGAATTTCTTTCCAAGTGATAATGAAGCCCTTACACCGATAATATGGGGGCTGGTGTAGTGCGTCACAGGTTCCCAGCACACAAACACCATTTTTCACTGAATATCTTCTGTGGCGACACTTCTACCTCCGCGATCCTTGGTAAATAGCCGCGCCTGTGCTTTGAGGGCTCATCTTACGGCCGTTGCCCCTTTCTTGGAGAGGGAGAAGCACTTTATCACCATAGATGGATCTTTTATGATGTTTAATAAATAGGGCTGTCAATTTTGAACCTAATAATTGCTGATTATAGAAGATCATTTTCCAGAACTATCTCTGTGGTTGGGATTTAAATGTAAAACACTTGTCCCAGTTCTCCCCCTTTGGGGCGCACAGTATCCGATTCTTACCCCATATTAAACATGTTATCTAGAGCTCCGCAATTTATAATCTCTTTACATCTTGTTTTCACACGGATGCCGACCTGTAGTGTAACATTCAAAGTGTGCTTATCACACAGACTCCCGCAACAGCCAAGTATTAAAAATGCCCTTTACAATTTTTTGGTGGCTTTGAACTTAAGAAATAAGTGAAGAAGTTTCCATAGAAAGTTCATCTCAGTCGATTTCGTTCTGTAACGGAGACACCTTTTCACATAATAGAGAAGAAATGCAAACAGGTCGAAGCCCAATCAATATGCCGGTTCAAACAGAATGGGAGTCTCTGTGATGTAGTCTGTCTTTGTACTCTCTAAAGAGAGCGGCTTTCTTCCAGTAATAAAAGCCAAAGACGGAATCATTACTATGGATGCAACGCGCCCCCATCCTGTTTATCCCACATCTACGTAGACTGAGAGGAAGTGATTACACGAGAGTAACCTCAATACCTGGGCTAACGGGGCAGAGATTGGATAATCCAGGGAACTAAAAAGTGTTTTCACCAAATAATGGACAAATAACTGATATCACCACCACCATATGTGAAAACAGCTCTGGAGCTTTTTAGAACGTAATATAAAGCTGGGTTCACATCATCATTTATTTGTATAGCACCACTAATTTTGCAGTGCTGTACAGAGAAATCAGTGGCTCAGTGGTTAGTACTTCTGCCTCACAGCGCTGGGGTCATGAGTTCAATTCCCGACCATGGCCTTATCTGTGTGGAGTTTGTATGTTCTCTCCGTGTTTGTGTGGGTTTCCTCCGGGTGCTCCGGTTTCCTCCCACACAAAAAAAACAACATACTAGTAGGTTAATTGGCTGCTATTAAAGTGTGTGTGTGTGTGTGTTAGGGTTTAGACTGTAAGCTCCAATGGGGCAGGGACTGATGTGAGTTCTCTGTACAGCGCTGCGGGATTAGTGGCGCTATATAAATAGGTGATGATGATCAGACCCTACCCCAATAGCGTTTACAGTCTAAATTCCCTAACACAGAGACTAAGGTCAATTTTGACAGCAGCCAATTAACCTACTATTATGTTTTTGGGGTGTGGGAGGAAACCCACACAAACATGGGGAGAACATACAAACTCCACACAGATGAGGCCGTGGTTGGAAATCGAACTCATGACCCCGGATTGCTGAAACACAGAAGTGCTGACCACACATCTGTGCCATGTTCTTGCAGATCACACGATTGAAGACTAGTCAGATAGCAGCTAGTGTGTGTGTGTGTATGTTCCCATGATCATGTTTCATCGTACCAAAACGCATCACATCTGTTGATTTGGTTTTCTAAACTTCCTAAAAATCCCGATGAATGAAGTCGGGCAAATGTGGCAGTGTGTAGTACTGACGAGCGTAGGCAGATATCTGTACACTACAAGCAGCATTGTACAGCTGATAGCAGGAGTGCCCCCATTTCTGCTACAGAAGTTTGCACCACCTCAGAACCGCTGTTTATTCAGGCACTTTCCAGGTTTCTAGACGCACGCCGAGTAATGTAATACAAGCATCCTACAGTGCCACATGTTATATTCGTCACTAGAGTGAGGGGACATCAGGAATAACGTTATACAAGTCAGACATGTGCTAAAACCAGCAGCATCTTAGGAGACAAAGTGACCTTTTATTTCATGGAAGAAATGGTTCTAAAGTGAAGGCCGTCGGACTAAGAGGTGACTTTTGCGCAGTGTGCTATAAGATTCTTCCACTCATCACACTTCTAGATTGTAGAACGTCTCCCGATAGCGGTAGCTCACCTGAAGTGCGCTGGGCCGATCATCCAGTATGAAAACCAAGGTGTTTTGTGTTGTCTTTGGTAAATGACACTGACAACTCCTCAAACTTAATGCTACAATCATCATCATCATCATCATCATCATTTATTTATATAGCGCCACTAATTCTGCAGCGCTGTACAGAGAACTCATTCACATCAGTCCCTGCCCCATTGGAGCTTACAGTCTAAATTCCCTAATATGGACACACACAGATACAGACAGACAGATAGACAGAGAGGGAGAGACTAGGGTCAATTATTTTGATAGCAGCCAATTAACCTACTAGTATGTTTTTGGAGTGTGGGAGGAAACCGGAGCACCCGGAGGAAACCCACACAAACACAGGGAGAACATACAAACTCCACACAGATAAGGCCATGGTCGGGAATCAAACTCATGACCCCAGTGCTGTGAGGCAGAAGTGCTAACCAACAATGTAATAATAATGCTAAATTAGGGGATGTCACGCGCAAAATGAACATGTAGGTCAGTGGTTCCCAAACTTTTGCAGTTTGCGGCACCCTTAGAGTCTCCAAATTTTTTCAAGGCACCCCTCCAAAATAATTATTGAGCAGTCCTGTTTTAGAAGTAGTTGGGTCAAAAAAATGTAATAAGTATTTAGGTCAGGACAAAAATACTTATTTAGTTGTATGCAAAAATGCTCCCTCTGCATCCAGACACACTGCCCTCATACACTCTGCCCCCTCTGTCATGCTGTCCCTCCTCCTCTGCCCTCTCTCACGATGTCCCCCCCTCCTCTGCCCTCTCTCACGATGTCCCCCCCTCCTCTGCCCTCTCTCACGATGTCCCCCCCTCCTCTGCCCTCTATCACAATGTCCCCCCCTCCTCTGCCCTCTATCACAATGTCCCCCCCTCCTCTGCCCTCTATCACAATGTCCCCCCCTCCTCTGCCCTCTATCACAATGTCCCCCCCTCCTCTGCCCTCTATCACAATGTCCCCCCCTCCTCTGCCCTCTATCACAATGTCCCCCCCTCCTCTGCCCTCTATCACAATGTCCCCCCCTCCTCTGCCCTCTATCACAATGTCCCCCCCTCCTCTGCCCTCTATCACAATGTCCCCCCCTCCTCTGCCCTCTATCACAATGTCCCCCCCCCTCTGCCTTTGTCACGCTGTCCCCTTCTCTGCCCTCTGTGTCCCCCTCCACTGCCCCTCACGTTGTGTCCCCCTCCACTGCCCCTCACGTTGTGTCCCCCTCCACTGCCCCTCTCACGCTGTGTCCCCTTCCACTGCCCCTCTCACGCTGTCCCCCCTCTCTTCCCCTCTGTCTGCCCCGCTGTGCCCCTCTGCCTGCCCCGCTGTCACACTCCTCTGCCTGCCCCGCTGTCACACTCCTCTGCCTGCCCTGCTGTCACACTCCTCTGCCTGCCCCGCTGTCACACTCCTCTGCCCTCTGCCTGCCCCGCTGTCACACTCCTCTGCCCCTCTGCCTGCCCCGCTGTCACACTCCTCTGCCCCTCTGCCTGCCCCGCTGTCACACTCCTCTGACCCTCTGCCTGCCCCGCTGTCACACTCCTCTGACCCTCTGCCTGCCCCGCTGTCACACTCCTCTGACCCTCTGCCTGCCCCGCTGTCACACTCCTCTGACCCTCTGCCTGCCCCGCTGTCACACTCCTCTGCCTGCCCCGCTGTCACACTCCTCTGCCCCTCTGCCTGCCCCGCTGTCACACTCCTCTGCCCCTCTGCCTGCCCCGCTGTCACACTCCTCTGCCCCTCTGCCTGCCCCGCTGTCACACTCCTCTGACCCTCTGCCTGCCCCGCTGTCACACTCCTCTGACCCTCTGCCTGCCCCGCTGTCACACTCCTCTGACCCTCTGCCTGCCCCGCTGTCACACTCCTCTGCCTGCCCCGCTGTCACACTCCTCTGCCTGCCCCGCTGTCACACTCCTCTGCCTGCCCCGCTGTCACACTCCTCTGCCTGCCCCGCTGTCACACTCCTCTGCCTGCCCCGCTGTCACACTCCCTCTCACTCCTCTGCCGCGAGCCAGCCATAGGAAAAAACAAAGAGCACATAAACTTACCAATCCGCGCGGCGCCGGGACCCAGCAGACTCCTCTCTCCCGCAGCAATCACTGAATATCGACGTCAGTGACAGCTGCGGGAGAGAGGAGTCTGCTGGGTCCCGGCGCCGCGCGGATTGGTAAGTTTATGTGCTCTGTTTTATCCTATGGCTGGCTCGCGGCACCCCTGTGACAGCGCCGGGGCACCCACTTTGGGAACCGCCGATGTAGAGTCTTGCACAAGTCTAGCAAACACACTCAGCTAATGAGTGACGACGATAGAAACATGACTGGTGTGGACAAATTCAGCCATTAAGAATTAAGTACTATATTTACTCTAAACCAATCAGACACAGGATCTCATTGTCTCACATATTCCAACAAAAGCTTACAGCCGATTGGTTGCTGCGGGTCATTGTATCACAGTCGCTCCGTCAGCCACAGAAACAGATATTTCACAGTCACAGAATTTAACATTTACTTTTTATATTTTCTTTATTCAACAAAATGTTTTACAAAGTCAAAAATAGAGACAATCTAATTTTGGCAAAACTTTATATTAGTGATAACGGCAGTTTAGAGTTAGTTAAAAATAGACAACTTCTAAATATATATATATTTACTTATAGATTGCTCTCAGGTTATAGAAAATAAAATCTGTATCAATTAAAACCAATTTAGAATTCAAATCACTCGTCATTGTAGCTGAAAAATCCACAAACAAGGTTATTAAATATCCTGCAAACCACCGCAAACTTGGAGCACGTTCCAATCCTCTGCTAGTAAAGAGAAAACCACGTGTAGATTTTATGCTGAAAATGTCATTACTTGCTGCATATTTAGTGCTGTGTGAGATGAGGCCACATCTCAGGGGACCCCCCCCCATTATTTGTAGTATGAAACATTGAAAACTGCACCAGAGAAGACTGAAATGATCCAGTTACAGTAATATCATTGAGGGGGGGTCTACGATGTAATATCACATAGTCCCGCCTCTAGTGACATCACATACATGTGTGATGTCATCAGGGTGTAGTTATAGTGTCATAGTGCTAATCAGCGCAGGTTTCTGAGGAACATTCATAAATCCTGTCACTACAGCTTATCCCCAATTCCCAGAGAAATCCCCGGGTGACTTTCTGCTCATTGAGATCAATGGATTCATTTTATCTGGTAAAATAACAGTGTTCTCCGTTTACAGCTTATTGCAGCCGCGTGTTCGGGGACCCCGTTCTCTCTGCTGTCTATTTCTAGGTAGATAATTCCTTCACATCTGACATTCTGGACGACTTTGGGAAACCCCTTTTCTGACACACAAACCAAACTCAAAGTTTTAGTATAAAAACAGTGTTACGGACTATAAATATCTGATTACAATTAAATATTGACATGAAAAATAAAATGTTAACATTTTCAGTGCTGGTCTTGACAACAAAAAGGACAAAATGATCACATAACGATGACTGATATATGGATATCGGAGATTTCCCCCCATGAAATCTGTGGTGAATATTAAAGGACTGGTCTCAGCTGCTGGTTGTAGAGTAATAAAGACTGGAAGGAACGTACAGTAACGTTGTGTCCTGATAATCGGACACCAGTCATCCCCAGCAGACAGGAGTCACGTCACATACAAACATCCAGAATACACGTCATGTACGCATTAAATTATCTCCAAAGCGGCTGATTTTAGAATGGATTCTGCTCCTTCATCGACACCATTATCAGCCACCTCTTGGATCAGTTCTCAGTACCGGCTGCTGCAATTACTGAAAAGCTGCTGAATTTAGGTGAAGTTTAATAATGAGAAATCCGAAGGTCCTACAGGGATTATTACGGAAGGGCGTCCCCCCCGATAACGAGACTTTGATCATAGCATTGTCCTGTCACCACCAATGTATAAATATATATACACTTATACTTCAAAATACTTCAGGGCACCCAGGACCAACAGAAGCCACAAAACCAAGGACTGCGGCGTGCGTTGGACGCTGGTGGTGTCTGCGCACAATTCCTTTTATGAAGAAAGCGGGAAAATGTTGTGCAGTAATATCCTTATAAAAGGTGTTTTTTCCGTTTCCAGGTTAATGGTCATTCACTGCGTAGCCTGGTAAAGAACAAGACACATTCAGTGGAGAGGACAAGAAAACAGAATAATAAATTACAGCCTTCAGTTTCTAGATGTCTGACATACATGGCCCTGTACACGTGTTCACATACGTGTTCACACACTGACATGCAGGGAAGACAACCAAACAACAATTGACGGGGAGGTTTAATTACAGAAAGATTAAACCTATAAATGACAATAAATGGAGTAAGTTCTCCAGTAGGTGGCAGAGCGTTCTATAATATGGCGCACACACAATACCCAGCATGCACCAGTATACATGCCATCTTACGTTCCTGCCGCTCAGACAATGGTGTAGTACAATCCGTTGGTTATTGGGGGCACAGGTAGATGGGGGGAGTTACATTGTGAGGCCGGCAGTCCAGCTGGAACAGGACCATACAAAGTTATACAGCAGATTAACAAGTAAATATTATTATTCAGCCTCATTTCATTCCTACAGGAGGAACAGAAACCTTTTCCTAAGACTTGTGTGTTACTGGCCCCGTTTAACCTTCTGATGGCTCCCACAGCTCATCTGGGGAACATGGGACAGAACAGCTGCCCCTACATAGGGTGAGGACGAGCTGGGCATTGTGTTGGGGTCTCACTGGGAGCCGTAAGTGTGGAGACGTCTGAAAAACACCGCTGCAAAGTCCCCGCAGACCTCACAGGCAGCAGGACACAGGGTCCGGATGGGGGTAGTGGTTACCTGTGGCTCTATCCACACATCGGACTCTATACATGGAACTAGATGCTGGGGGGGGTTAGTAACATAGCGGCAGATGTGCAACAACAGCGCAAACCTCCACCACACTGTATACTAAGAAGAACCAACGCTGATTGATGATGGCTCAAACTTTCTCCATGTTACTTAATGACCCCAGTGTCAGCGGGTGCAGGGTTACCGGTCTCCGATATACCCTATTCTCATATATATCACTTATTGGTAGCACCCCCATTACCGCTTTGTCTATTACCCAGTGTTATATTATTACTGTGTTTGTCTCCAGTTGTAAAGGTCTGTAGAGTACGCTGCTGTTCTATAATTAAGTGTTACTATTTATAACAATAGTATATTGCTATAAACTTGCTCTATTCTATGACATGAATACGGTTTCGGAGCAGGGTGTAATAACTACACCCCCCACGGCCCAGTCACCCACCTGCCACTTGTTTACTGCGCTGCGACGCCTCCGAGGCCAGAGCGTACGATATCGTGATCATTCTCTCTTGTTCTTGTATCTGTAGATCGAGGTCCGAGAGACCCAGGTCCTCAGGGTTTGGTGCCGGATGCAGGTTGTGTACGCTGCGGAGAGAGAGAGGAAGGAGATCACCTAATTATTGATAGGAATTTTCCTTCATTTTCAGATACTTTACATATCACTGCTATGTGGAACATACACATAATAATCTCATTAGGAATTAATGTGATTTTTGTCTTCTAAATTCCAAAAATTATTTCCCCAATAATCCTGAAAAATCCATCACCATCTGTCATTTCTACAGCAGCCACTAATTACTTAGCGAAGACATTGCTTATTTTATCCAAGCTACAATCCGCCCTGTTCTCTGCTGTACGATTTTCTCTCTCCTGACAATTAACAGTGAAATGATGTCGGTACAAACCCCCTTAGAAACGTTGGTGTTATTAAATAACAATGTGCAGTAACCAGACACTGTGAAGAGGTGACTTTCACATTACAAAGGTCCGTGTGTCTCCGATGAGGAGCGTGTACTGACGCAGACCAACATTGGTGAAAGAATCGCTATATAACGTGAGACACAGCAGATTATTAGCCAACAAGGGCTATAGGTGGGGACCAGCGACTGACACTGACCTGGACCGGGCCAGGATGTTCTTTATCTTCTCTACTTTCCGGTAGCGGGCGTCCATCTCCTCCCTGCTGAGCGGCTCCTCAGGATCCAGCTCGATGTACCTCTCCGGAATCTCCACCTTGTCTGGGGTCGCTAACTGGGAAACCGCAGAGATTACTGGTGAGAACATTCCAGCATCTGTGTCTGGCGCAGGTTTTGTTTTTTGCAACAAACTAAACAATTCTATAAAAATCCGGTTTGGCCTAATGTAAAACAGAACCAACAACACTTTTATCACCTTTGTAGCTTTGTGACCAGATCTAGCTCATAAAGCAGTTTGGCGTAATTCTAAGAGTGTAACATCAATGCTATTCCCTCATGTTGTGTATATATGTCTTATATTCTATATACTCCCAGCTCCATGTGACTGGCTGGATCTTCAATGACCTCTCACTGATTACTACCTTCACTCTCACTCACTGTCCCATAAATTATTTGATCTTTATTCAGGTTATGTGTTATGAATCACTGCTTTCTGTATGTGTCATGTACGGCGCTGCGGACCCTTTGTGGCACCTTTTAAATAAAATATAATAATAATTCTCATCCACAACAACATGCAATAGTTATTGTAATAGTGTTATACTGTACAAGTACCACTAGATGGCAGCATATGAACGATTTTTAGAATTCCGTTTGCAGCCACCTCTACAGACATGAATACAGAGTATTGGTATGTTCTAAACATGTACAGCGTGTACCAGGCATGATGGCAGCTTTTATTGTACCAGTGAGATCATAGAATGTGTCACAGGTGTCAGACTGTACCCCAATTCTATCTCCTCCCCTCACCCCATTTCACCCACATTCTCATCTACCTCCGCCGTATTCTATTCCCCCAATCCCCATTACCAGGGTCGGTGGTAAGATGGGGTGAGGGGGTCATGGGTACGAGGAGGGCTGGGGGGTAAGACAGGGGATGGGGGGGTCAATGCTGCATAGCAGTAGGGCTGACGCCTCCGTTAATGTACACAGCACTGAGATACACACAGTCTGACAATTATATCTCCAACCCTGCCTGATTATACTGAGCATGGCTGAAATGCACTGAATGGAGTGAGCAAGGTAAAACAATGTTACAGATAGATAATAAATTAGAGGGGGTGTCAACGTCAGATGATCTTAAGAAAACCCTATTATGAGTGCAAATTGAGGGTGAGTTATGAAATCCTGTGTTCACCCCCCCCGTGTGCTTTACCCCCTCTCTACTGTCTACCCCCCCGTGTGCCGTACCCCATGTTAGATAACGAGACACGTTACCTCCTTACTAATGTCCATATCATAGTCCTGTGGTTCCAGATCCAGCTCTGTGACATGTATGGCTGTAGCGTGTACCCAATCATGATCATCCCTCTCTCTGTCCTCCACGTCACGTGCGGTCTTCTCCAGCAGCTGGAAATCAAACTCCTGCTCTCGTTTCCACTGATAACAGACACAAACAGTGTTAAACGTCTCCATATTACTGACAGACGCCCGGAACACCCGCCTCGGGGTACATTCAGTAACACAACAATTCTACCAACTGGCCTCACTAGTGATAAATACATTTATATTTTATAACATTCCCACAAATATCAACAATTTCAGACACTACAAAATGAGTCAATGATCTTGTCTGACCCGAGAGGAACAGAAATGTAACTTTCATCTCCGCAACGCTGAGGATCAGGAAGCAGAAGACACAAATACACATCCAGTGAGGTCTACCAGCGGCGTCATTCGGACCTTCGTTACTTCCCAGTCTCATCATTACACTGTATCCCAACCACGTTTCTGCTGATAAAACAATTCAGCTCTCGGATAAATGAAAAGGAAACAATCAGGACATCATTGAGTTATTTATACGACTATCGATATGTTTTACTAGTAGAGAACATTATAGCTGATGTAACACAATGTGTCTGGTAGAATCTTGTATTGGCTGTCATGGGACATGTAGATTATAAGGTATAGATAATCTCCAATGTCTCCCGTTCTCTAATCAATGGCTGACACAGAATTACGTTCCGCTGCTTCCTTTCATGGATGCGCAGGTCAGGGGTTAACAGAATACGGTAAATGCGACCAGTTTACAAACCACCTCAATAAGAGGCCACGTTACAGCCATGAATATATTTTACACAAACTACGGCGACTACTCACATAATACAAGTTGTGATTGTTTCCCGTTATTTATAAAGGATTCATCACTCCGCGCCTCATTCTTGCAGTGTCACAACGCTGCGCAATACTCCCGATACCAGGCTCCGTTATTACACAACAGCGTCCAGTGGAAAAATGAGAATGTGAGAATTCACCGTTACTTTGTTTCCATTTTATTGGTAGACATACAATAGACAGCACCGAGCTCATATTAACACTGTTTCCAAAAATATTGGAGAAAGTGAGTTTAAGACAATTAGCAAAGTTTACATTTGAATAAAACAAGTCTTTAAAAAAAGTTACAGTATTCTAAAGTGCGGACTACGTCCTGTAACACTGAGTTATTGCTCTGCGGAGGGGGCCAATGTGCGGGGCCAGCTATAATAGGCATAGTGTTATAATACAGAGAATATTAGCTGTGTTATTAGAAGTGTGATCTGTAACGGGACCAGATAAAAATACCTGTCACCCACACACACGATTTATAATCTGCTGCGCAAAAGCCTAATTTGTTGCGCCGTGCGCCTCGATTTCTGCCAAAGCGCATATGTGTACAGAGCTGGACGCGAAGGAACAGAAGTTTGCACCAGTTGACGCGAGGAGTTGGGCTCAGAAAGTGCGTTCCTTGTAAATGACAAAGTACGCGCACTGATGCGCTAAATTGTGCTGAGTAGTGTAAAAATTTCGGTTATCACAAGGACGTCATGGAAATAATGGGGGGGGATCAGAGCGTTCTTTGCTGCGCCCTTTTACACTCCGCACAAAGTTTCGATTTTTGCAAAAGCTCAAAAGGTAAATAAAAATATCGGGTCTTGTAAAGTGCATTGTTTCATTTAAAAGTATATGACATCTTAGCAGAATGCAAAATATAAAGCCGATTCAAACAGGGAAGTGCCGAACCCCAATATCACCTCACTTTCAGGTTTCATTTAAGCCAAAAATGAGTTTAAACCGAGCAGAATTGTGGGAGAAAGAAATTGAACTTTTTTTTGCAATAAAATGGGTTGTAAAAAGTGGTCAGAGATTGAACTCTTGACATTTAATAGGTGTGAACTGTGAAACGTGCTGGAGAGATGATCCAGGCACATCGGTTCAAAACTAAAACATTTTGTAGTACGCATCTGGCATCGTGTGCTGCGCAATGAGGTCAAGTGGAAGCAGCCATTGTGTATGCAGAATCTTATTCATGAGAATTCAGCCTAACAATTCAAAGGTGCTTCCGTGATGTCACCGGTTCCTAGTGACTGGATAGGCTGCACTCTCAGTGATGTCACCGGTTCCTAGTGACTGGATAGGCTGCACTCTCAGTGATGTCACCGGTTCCTAGTGACTGGATAGGCTGCACTCTCAGTGATGTCACTGGTTCCTAGTGACTGGATAGGCTGCACTCTCAGTGATGTCACTGGTTCCTAGTGACTGGATAGGCTGCACTCTCAGTGATGTCACTGGCTCCTAGTGACTGGATAGGCTGCACTCTCAGTGATGTCACTGGTTCCTAGTGACTGGATAGGCTGCACTCTCAGTGATGTCACTGGTTCCTAGTGACTGGATAGGCTGCACTCTCAGTGATGTCACTGGCTCCTAGTGACTGGATAGGCTGCACTCTCAGTGATGTCACTGGTTCCTAGTGACTGGATAGGCTGCACTCAGTGATGTCACTGGTTCCTAGTGACTGGATAGGCTGCACTCTCAGTGATGTCACTGGTTCCTAGTGACTGGATAGGCTGCACTCTCAGTGATGTCACTGGTTCCTAGTGACTGGATAGGCTGCACTCTCAGTGATGTCACTGGTTCCTAGTGACTGGATAGGCTGCACTCTCAGTGATGTTACTGGCTCCTAGTGACTGGATAAGCTGCACTCTCAGTGATGTCACTGGTTCCTAGTGACTGGATAGGCTGTACTCTCAGTGATGTCACTGGTTCCTAGTGACTGGATAGGCTGCACTCTCAGTGATGTCACTGGTTCCTAGTGACTGGATAGGCTGTACTCTCAGTGATGTCACTGGTTCCTAGTGACTGGATAGGCTGCACTCTCAGTGATGTCACCGGTTCCTAGTGACTGGATAGGCTGCACTCTCAGTGATGTCACTGGTTCCTAGTGACTGGATAGGCTGCACTCAGTGATGTCACTGGTTCCTAGTGACTGGATAGGCTGCACTCTCAGTGATGTCACTGGTTCCTAGTGACTGGATAGGCTGCACTCTCAGTGATGTCACTGGTTCCTAGTGACTGGATAGGCTGCACTCTCAGTGATGTCACTGGTTCCTAGTGACTGGATAGGCTGCACTCTCAGTGATGTTACTGGCTCCTAGTGACTGGATAGGCTGCACTCTCAGTGATGTCACTGGTTCCTAGTGACTGGATAGGCTGTACTCTCAGTGATGTCACTGGTTCCTAGTGACTGGATAGGCTGCACTCTCAGTGATGTCACTGGTTCCTAGTGACTGGATAGGCTGCATTATCAGTGATATCACTGGTTCCTAGTGACTGGATAGGCTGCACTCTCAGTGATGTCCCTGGTTCCTAGTGACTGGATAGGCTGCACTCTCAGTGATGTCACTGGTTCCTAGTGACTGGATAGGCTGCACTCTCAGTGATGTCACTGGTTCCTAGTGACTGGATAGGCTGCATTATCAGTGATATCACTGGTTCCTAGTGACTGGATAGGCTGCACTCTCAGTGATGTTACTGGTTCCTAGTGACTGGATAGGCTGCACTCTCAGTGATGTCACTGGTTCCTAGTGACTGGATAAGCTGCACTCTCAGTGATGTCACTGGTTCCTAGTGACTGGATAGGCTGTACTCTCAGTGATGTCACTGGTTCCTAGTGACTGGATAGGCTGCACTCTCAGTGATGTCACTGGTTCCTAGTGACTGGATAGGCTGCATTCTCTTGAACATTGGTTCAGCTAACAAAATGGCTGCCTCCACGGTGTGCAGGTGAGTGGCGGTCGTTAAATGTTACTTGGCCTACACGGCAGAGGGTGCCGCACAACCAGTGTGTCAGTTAGTTTGGTAGTGGAAGATTGGGGGCTCTGCCAGGATGATAAAGGGACTGTTGATACCTTTTGAACTGGACAATATCTACATAACCAGCTTCTTTCCACCTTCACTATCTGTAACAATGATGCAATAAATGTGACCTCAATGTGCACACTACCGGCCCCGTAACCTGTCTCCGTGCCGTGGCTAATCCGGGAAAGGTTTGGAAATAGATGATAAGCAGCTGGATGGAAGTTACTGGTATCAGGGATGGAGAACGCGGCAACATGTAATTAATGCAGGAGCTGCTAAAATGCAAACACAGCCTGGTAAGGATGAGTATGGCGGTTAGCGAGAACAGCAAACAAATTAATACTTTCTGTCAACATAAGAGGCGACGAAATGATGAATGACGGCTGGAGAAGCAGAGGATTGTGGGATGAGTTAGAGGAAATAATGACATTTATTAGCAGGATATGGAAGAAGTCACTGAATGTGTACAACCCTTAGACTATGTTACCCCAACTTCTCGGGCCCCAAAACCTGTCTATCCCTGTTGTGCTGAAGCGTTTTCATATAAACTAGATTACTGTATATTATCTATAGACGTGCTGGATGCCTGCAGTCAGTTTGTGCTTAGTAACACTCTAGAAGCTGGAACGGAAATGGAAATGATTCAAATATCTGTCTTAGAAAACAATGTGATTTATTAACCTTATAAACGGTTTTACGTTACATTGTATCATTTGAAGGGAAGCCTCTGGACTGCGGTCCGAGCAGCCGTGGTTACTCCCTGCAGCTATTACTGAAGCAATGAAACTACCTGTAGATGAGACATAATCTCGTGTATCGTGCACACTGCAAGTAAAGTGCTATGAGATACTATAGAGGAAGCTCCTCCCTCCACGCTAACATACTGAGCTGATGTCCGCGGGTCGGTTTGTGGCGGACTGTTTGTCTCCTTGGCTGAGCGTCCTCTTGCGTTCACGGACTAAGGCTTTTTGTTGCCGTTTCATGCGTTGCAGCTGTTCTTCGGCGCTCATTTTACCTCTTTGGTTGTCGCCGGCGTAAAGGCGCTCAAAGGCACTTTTTGGTCTGTCCTGTTAAAAACACACATCAGACGTCAGGGGCAAACGGGTCCCTGTGATCTCATCACGATGCGTCTGCTGAGGAACAAATAAGTGGAGGATTTTGCCTCATTACCTTAGAACCGTCTGTGGTGGAGCCTCTGCGCAGCGTGACGTACGATGCGATCGATGAAGACTGAGATAGTCTGGATGTCGATCCTGAAAAACATGGAAAAAACATTTGTTAAATCACAAGAGACCGATGGGAGAAGATTCACTAAAATCTGATTCACAAGATCGGAGCAGTGCTAGACGCCAGCGACGGGCAACCCCGATACTGGCCACTAGCGATGGGCAACCCCAATACTAGACGCCAGCGACGGGCAACCCCGATACTAGACGCCAGCCACAGGCAACCCCGATACTAGACGCCAGCCACAGGCAACCTGGATACTAGACGCCAGCCACAGGCAACCCCGATACTAGACGCCAGCGACAGGCAACCCCGATACTAGACGCCAGCCACAGGCAACCCCGATACTAGACGCCAGCCACAGGCAACCCTGATACTAGACGCCAGCCACAGGCAACCTGGATACTAGACGCCAGCCACAGGCAACCCCGATACTAGACGCCAGCGACAGGCAACCCCGATACTAGACGCCAGCCACAGGCAACCCCGATACTAGACGCCAGCCACAGGCAACCCTGATACTAGACGCCAGCCACAGGCAACCTGGATACTAGACGCCAGCCACAGGCAACCCCGATACTAGACGCCAGCCACAGGCAACCCCGATACTGGCCGCTAGCGAATACTAGACGCCAGCCACAGACAACCCCAATACTAGACGCCAGCCACAGGCAACCCCGATACTAGACGCCAGCCACAGGCAACCCCGATACTAGACGCCAGCCACAGGCAACCCCGATACTAGACGCCAGCCACAGGCAACCCCGATACTAGACGCCAGCCACAGGCAACCCCGATACTAGACGCCAGCCACAGGCAACCCCGATACTAGACGCCAGCCACAGGCAACCCCGATACTAGACGCCAGCCACAGGCAACCCCGATACTAGACGCCAGCCACAGGCAACCCCGATACTAGACGCCAGCCACAGGCAACCCCGATACTAGACGCCAGCCACAGACAACCCCGATACTAGACGCCAGCCACAGACAACCCCGATACTAGACGCCAGCCACAGACAACCCCGATACTAGACGCCAGCCACAGACAACCCCGATACTGGCCGCTAGCGATGGGCAACCCCGATACTAGACGCCAGCCACAGGCAACCCCGATACTAGACGCCAGCCACAGACAACCCCGATACTAGACGCCAGCCACAGACAACCCCGATACTAGACGCCAGCCACAGACAACCCCGATACTAGACGCCAGCCACAGACAACCCCGATACTAGACGCCAGCGACAGGCAACCCCGATACTAGACGCCAGCCACAGGCAACCCCGATACTAGACGCCAGCCACAGACAACCCCGATACTGGCCGCTAGCGATGGGCAACCCCGATACTAGACGCCAGCCACAGGCAACCCCGATACTAGACGCCAGCCACAGGCAACCCCGATACTAGACGCCAGCGACGGGCAACCCCGATACTAGACGCCAGCCACAGGCAACCTGGATACTAGACGCCAGCCACAGGCAACCCCGATACTGGCCGCTAGCGATGGGCAACCCCGATACTAGACGCCAGCCACAGACAACCCCGATACTAGACGCCAGCCACAGACAACCCCGATACTAGACGCCAGCCACAGACAACCCCGATACTAGACGCCAGCCACAGACAACCCCGATACTAGACGCTAGCGATGGGCAACCCCGATACTAGACGCCAGCCACAGGCAACCCCGATACTAGACGCCAGCCACAGGCAACCCCGATACTAGACGCCAGCGACGGGCAACCCCGATACTAGACGCCAGCCACAGGCAACCTGGATACTAGACGCCAGCCACAGGCAACCCCGATACTGGCCGCTAGCGATGGGCAACCCCGATACTAGACGCCAGCCACAGACAACCCCGATACTAGACGCCAGCCACAGACAACCCCGATACTAGACGCCAGCCACAGACAACCCCGATACTGGCCGCTAGCGATGGGCAACCCCGATACTAGACGCCAGCCACAGACAACCCCGATACTAGACGCCAGCCACAGACAACCCCGATACTAGACGCCAGCCACAGACAACCCCGATACTAGACGCCAGCCACAGGCAACCCCGATACTAGACGCCAGCCACAGGCAACCCCGATACTGGCCGCTAGCGATGGGCAACCCCGATACTAGACGCCAGCCACAGACAACCCCGATACTAGACGCCAGCCACAGACAACCCCGATACTAGACGCCAGCCACAGACAACCCCGATACTAGACGCCAGCCACAGACAACCCCGATACTAGACGCCAGCCACAGGCAACCCCGATACTAGACGCCAGCCACAGGCAACCTGGATACTAGACGCCAGCCACAGGCAACCTGGATACTAGACGCCAGCCACAGGCAACCCCAATACTAGACGCCAGCCACAGACAACCCCGATACTAGACGCCAGCCACAGGCAACCCTGATACTAGACGCCAGCCACAGGCAACCCCGATACTAGACGCCAGCCACAGGCAACCCCGATACTGGCCGCTAGCGATGGGCAACCCCGATACTAGACGCCAGCCACAGACAACCCCGATACTAGACGCCAGCCACAGACAACCCCGATACTAGACGCCAGCCACAGACAACCCCGATACTAGACGCCAGCCACAGACAACCCCGATACTAGACGCCAGCCACAGGCAACCCCGATACTAGACGCCAGCCACAGGCAACCTGGATACTAGACGCCAGCCACAGGCAACCTGGATACTAGACGCCAGCCACAGGCAACCCCAATACTAGACGCCAGCCACAGACAACCCCGATACTAGACGCCAGCCACAGGCAACCCTGATACTAGACGCCAGCCACAGGCAACCCCGATACTAGACGCCAGCCACAGGCAACCCCAATACTAGACGCCAGCCACAGACAACCCCGATACTGGCCGCTAGCGATGGGCAACCCCAATACTAGACGCCAGCCACAGGCAACCCCGATACTAGACGCCAGCCACAGACAACCCCGATACTAGACGCCAGCCACAGGCAACCCCAATACTAGACGCCAGCCACAGACAACCCCGATACTGGCCGCTAGCGATGGGCAACCCCGATACTAGACGCCAGCCACAGGCAACCCCGATACTAGACGCCAGCGGCTGAAGCCCCTCACAAGAACCGCACCTCACCCTTAGACAGCAGCATTTTACACAAGTGTTACATTGTAACAAACACATCTGACAATTCAGCAGGAAGGGACTGGGGGCCACAGGTGAAGGCTCGGAGGGCTGCATATGGCCCTAGGGCCGCCCATCACTGATGTACACAGATGACCCGTCATATGTATAATTGATAGAAATAACCGGGGGATGTGTCACTATCAGACCCCAGAGGCGGATGAAGGTTTATATCTGCTACAATGTGTCAGTAATGACATAATCTGATATATGAATATATCAGAAAACATGTTATCATGTGACATAAACCACCAACAGTGCGTCACCATTTACAATACGTCACCATTTACAATACGTCACCATGTATAATACAACAGCGTATTCCTGACAGTTTACTATAGATAAGAATGAAGCACATTCATAGATCGCTGGGTGCTATTGGTTTATACTGACGTCTATATCTCTACGTACACAGTGTTCTAGTTCTGGCCATTCCAAGAACGCAGGACAACAGGCAGCCTTCCTCGTGCTGTATAATATACTGTATATAGTATAGATCTTTCCTCACCTCTAGTGGGCAATGTCTGGTAGCCGGAATCTGAGCCCAAAAAGCTGGAGGATGGGGGAGCGGAGTTATCCAGAGTGGCGAGTTCCGGAGTACTCGCATACGTGCGCAGTTCTACCTGTGACCAGAGTACACGGGACACACGTCATACAGGAAATGATTCATGTACACCAGGTGCATTATAGTTCCCAGTATCTGTTTTATATAATCCGTATTATAGGCTCTGTGTCCTCTAATCTCCATAGACTCAGTTCGGGAATTGACAAGATGAAGAAATGTGGTTGTGTTTAACATGTCACATATGATAAAACATTTACCCTGTAGTCTCCATTTACACCCTGCCCCAGCTCTCGGTCTCTCTTCCTCTCGTCTGACTGTCTCTTCAATCCCCGCACAGACGTGTGTCTGACGACGGACGATTCTCTCAGAGGCGGAGGCAGCGCAGGTGGAGGTGGGATGTAAGGTGGAGGGTCTGTGTCCTCAGGACTGTACATGTCTGGTAGAGGTGGACGCGGAGGGGCTCCCTCCTCCTGGAAATTAAACGTACAATACAGATAGTATACAGTGTGACTGTGCATGTGTCATGGCGTGCAGCGATCCCACCCATCCCCCCACCTGATACTCACATGATTATAACATGTGACTGTGCATGTGTCATGGCGCTCAGTGATTACACCCATCCCCCGCCTGGTACTCACACGCTTCGGAGGGGTTGGTACTCTGGTGGGCTCCGGTTTCTGCAGCAGCTGTGGCTGTGAGTGGGATCTTTCCGGGGTGTACGGCTGAGAATATAATCCCACCTCTGGTGCCTGTTTCACAAGACTCGGGGGGTTCTGGGGGGACGCTGATTTACTGCGAAACGATGTAAACGCTGTGCTTCCGGAAGGCACAAACGTGGAGGTAACTAAAGGCACGGTTTTTCTTTCTAGAAGAAAGGAGCATTTTACCGCCTGCGGAAACTGTACCGACAACCATCATATGATGAACACGACAAATTATTTACACAGTAACATGGCTCAGAGCAGGAAGGTCGGCTGATAGCAGAGGATATAATTCCTGTAGGATTCAGTATTATCACTATCTCTTACGTCATACAGACCCCCCCAACACACGCACCACTACACGCAAGCCCCCCCAACACACGCACCACTACACGCAAGCCCCCCCAACACACGCACCGCTACACGCAAGCCCACCCAACACACGCACCGCTACACGCAAGGCCCCCCAACACACGCACCACTACACGCAAGGCCCCCCAACACACGCACCACTACACGCAAGGCCCCCCAACACACGCACCACTACACACAAGCCCCCCCAACACACGCACCACTACACACAAGGACCCCCAACACACGCACCGCTACACGCAAGCCCACCCAACACACGCACCGCTACACGCAAGGCCCCCCAACACACGCACCGCTACACGCAAGGCCCCCCAACACACGCACCACTACACGCAAGGCCCCCCAACACACGCACCACTACACACAAGCCCCCCCAACACACGCACCACTACACACAAGCCCCCCCAACACACGCACCACTACACACAAGCCCCCCCAACACACGCACCACTACACACACGCACCACTACACACAAGCCCCCCCAACACACGCACCACTACACGCAAGGCCCCCCAACACACGCACCACTACACACACGCACCACTACACACAAGCCCCCCAACACACGCACCACTACACACAAGCCCCCCCAACACACGCACCACTACACGCAAGCCCCCCCAACACACGCACCACTACACGCAAGCCCCCCCCAACACACGCACCACTACACGCAAGCCCCCCCAACACACGCACCACTACACGCAAGGCCCCCCAACACACGCACCACTACACGCAAGGCCCCCCAACACACGCACCACTACACGCAAGGCCCCCCAACACACGCACCACTACACGCAAGCCCCCCAACACACGCACCACTACACACAAGGCCCCCCAACACACGCACCACTACACACAAGGCCCCCCCAACACACGCACCACTACCACTACACACACGCACCACTACACACGCACCACTACACACAAGCCCCCCCAACACACGCACCACTACACACAAGCCCCCCCAACACACGCACCACTACACACAAGCCCCCCCAACACACGCACCACTACACACAAGCCCCCCCAACACACGCACCACTACACACAAGCCCCCCCAACACACGCACCACTACACACAAGCCCCCCCAACACACGCACCACTACACGCAAGCCCCCCCAACACACGCACCACCACACACAAGCCCCCCCCAACACACGCACCACTACACACACGCACCACTACACACAAGCCCCCCCAACACACGCACCACAACACACAAGCCCCCCCAACACACGCACCACTACACACAAGCCCCCCCAACACACGCACCACTACACGCAAGGCCCCCCAACACACGCACCACTACACACAAGGCCCCCCAACACACGCACCACTACACACAAGCCCCCCCAACACACGCACCACTACACGCAAGCCCCCCCAACACACGCACCACTACACGCAAGCCCCCCCAACACACGCACCACTACACACAAGCCCCCCAACACACGCACCACTACACACAAGCCCCCACAACACACGCACCACTACACGCAAGGCCCCCCAACACACGCACCACTACACGCAAGGCCCCCCAACACACGCACCACTACACACACGCACCACTACACACAAGCCCCCCCAACACACGCACCACTACACGCAAGCCCCCCCAACACACGCACCACTACACGCAAGGCCCCCCAACACACGCACCACTACACACACGCACCACTACACACAAGCCCCCCCAACACACGCACCACTACACGCAAGCCCCCCCAACACACGCACCACTACACGCAAGGCCCCCCAACACACGCACCACTACACACAAGCCCCCCCAACACACGCACCACTACACACACGCACCACTACACACACGCACCACTACACACAAGCCCCCCCAACACACGCACCACTACACACAAGCCCCCCCAACACACGCACCACTACACACAAGCCCCCCCAACACACGCACCACTACACACAAGCCCCCCCAACACACGCACCACTACACACAAGCCCCCCCAACACACGCACCACTACACACAAGCCCCCCCAACACACGCACCACTACACACAAGCCCCCCCAACACACGCACCACTACACACACGCACCACTACACACAAGCCCCCCCAACACACGCACCACTACACGCAAGGCCCCCCAACACACGCACCACTACACACACGCACCACTACACACAAGCCCCCCCAACACACGCACCACTACACACAAGCCCCCCCAACACACGCACCACTACACGCAAGCCCCCCCAACACACGCACCACTACACGCAAGCCCCCCCCAACACACGCACCACTACACGCAAGCCCCCCCAACACACGCACCACTACACGCAAGGCCCCCCAACACACGCACCACTACACGCAAGGCCCCCCAACACACGCACCACTACACGCAAGGCCCCCCAACACACGCACCACTACACGCAAGCCCCCCAACACACGCACCACTACACACAAGGCCCCCCAACACACGCACCACTACACACAAGGCCCCCCAACACACGCACCACTACCACTACACACACGCACCACTACACACGCACCACTACACACAAGCCCCCCCAACACACGCACCACTACACACAAGCCCCCCCAACACACGCACCACTACACACAAGCCCCCCCAACACACGCACCACTACACACAAGCCCCCCCAACACACGCACCACTACACACAAGCCCCCCCCAACACACGCACCACTACACACAAGCCCCCCCCAACACACGCACCACTACACACAAGCCCCCCCAACACACGCACCACTACACGCAAGCCCCCCCAACACACGCACCACTACACACAAGCCCCCCCCAACACACGCACCACTACACACACGCACCACTACACACAAGCCCCCCCAACACACGCACCACAACACACAAGCCCCCCCAACACACGCACCACTACACACAAGCCCCCCCAACACACGCACCACTACACGCAAGGCCCCCCAACACACGCACCACTACACACAAGGCCCCCCAACACACGCACCACTACACACAAGCCCCCCCAACACACGCACCACTACACGCAAGCCCCCCCAACACACGCACCACTACACGCAAGCCCCCCCAACACACGCACCACTACACACAAGCCCCCCAACACACGCACCACTACACACAAGCCCCCCCAACACACGCACCACTACACACAAGCCCCCCCAACACACGCACCACTACACACAAGCCCCCCCCAACACACGCACCACTACACACAAGCCCCCCCAACACACGCACCACTACACGCAAGCCCCCCCAACACACGCACCACTACACACAAGCCCCCCCCAACACACGCACCACTACACACAAGCCCCCCCAACACACGCACCACTACACACACGCACCACTACACACAAGCCCCCCCAACACACGCACCACAACACACAAGCCCCCCCAACACACGCACCACTACACACAAGCCCCCCCAACACACGCACCACTACACGCAAGGCCCCCCAACACACGCACCACTACACACACGCACCACTACACACACGCACCACTACACACAAGCCCCCCCAACACACGCACCACAACACACAAGCCCCCCCAACACACGCACCACTACACGCAAGACCCCCCAACACACGCACCACTACACGCAAGCCCCCCCAACACACGCACCACTACACACAAGCCCCCCAACACACGCACCACTACACACAAGCCCCCCCAACACACGCACCACTACACGCAAGGCCCCCCAACACACGCACCACTACACACACGCACCACTACACACAAGCCCCCCCAACACACGCACCACTACACGCAAGCCCCCCCAACACACGCACCACTACACGCAAGGCCCCCCAACACACGCACCACTACACACACGCACCACTACACACAAGCCCCCCCAACACACGCACCACTACACGCAAGCCCCCCCAACACACGCACCACTACACGCAAGGCCCCCCAACACACGCACCACTACACACACGCACCACTACACACAAGCCCCCCCAACACACGCACCACTACACACAAGCCCCCCCAACACACGCACCACTACACACAAGCCCCCCCAACACACGCACCACTACACACAAGCCCCCCCAACACACGCACCACTACACACAAGCCCCCCCAACACACGCACCACTACACACAAGCCCCCCCAACACACGCACCACTACACACAAGCCCCCCCAACACACGCACCACTACACACAAGCCCCCCCAACACACGCACCACTACACACAAGCCCCCCCAACACACGCACCACTACACGCAAGGCCCCCCAACACACGCACCACTACACGCAAGGCCCCCCAACACACGCACCACTACACACAAGCCCCCCCAACACACGCACCACTACACGCAAGCCCCCCCCAACACACGCACCACTACACGCAAGGCCCCCCAACACACGCACCACTACACGCAAGGCCCCCCAACACACGCACCACTACACACACGCACCACTACACACGCACCACTACACGCAAGCCCCCCCCAACACACGCACCACTACACGCAAGGCCCCCCAACACACGCACCACTACACGCAAGGCCCCCCAACACACGCACCACTACACGCAAGCCCCCCCCCAACACACGCACCACTACACGCAAGCCCCCCCAACACACGCACCACTACACGCAAGGCCCCCCAACACACGCACCACTACACACACGCACCACTACACGCAAGCCCCCCCCAACACACGCACCACTACACGCAAGGCCCCCCAACACACGCACCACTACACGCAAGCCCCCCCAACACACGCACCACTACACACACGCACCACTACACACGCACCACTACACGCAAGCCCCCCCCAACACACGCACCACTACACGCAAGGCCCCCCAACACACGCACCACTACACGCAAGGCCCCCCAACACACGCACCACTACATGCAAGGCCCCCCAACACACGCACCACTACACGCAAGGCCCCCCAACACACGCACCACTACACACACACACCACTACACACGCACCACTACACGCAAGGCCCCCCAACACACGCACCACTACACGCAAGGCCCCCCAACACACGCACCACTACACGCAAGGCCCCCCAACACACGCACCACTACACACACGCACCACTACATACAAGCCCCCCCAACACACGCACCACTACACGCAAGGCCCCCCAACACACGCACCACTACACGCAAGCCCCCCCAACACACGCACCACTACACACAAGCCCCCCCAACACACGCACCACTACACACACGCACCACTACATACAAGCCCCCCCAACACACGCACCACTACACGCAAGGCCCCCCAACACACGCACCACTACACACAAGCCCCCCCAACACACGCACCACTACACACAAGCCCCCCCAACACACGCACCACTACACACAAGCCCCCCCAACACACGCACACACCGCTACACACAAGCCCCCCCCCCCCACACACGCACACACCGCTACACGCACCGGGTTAGTTACACAGAGGTCATTGTACCTGGATTCTTGAATGATTCTACCAGCACTTTGTAGTTCAGTTTATTAGAGCTGAGACCGGCAGTGACGTCCTCTATTCTCCAGAGATCTTTCTGTAACTGAGCGCGGTCCTAACCCCGGAGAAAACAGAATATCAACACTTTGGAGATACTGTATTGTTTTATACTCGCACTAACAACCCCAATATTAACAGCCAGTGTTCCTGTGGCGTAGTGTGTGTATATTACACAGTAACAGGACAACCTGTAGATGCTCCGCAGGGTGTGTGGGGAGGGGGGACGGTGATAACTGTGACTCACCTGAGATGAGGGGGATCTGGACATTTGTTCCTGTAACAAGTGACGCAGTTGTCCAACGTCACTCTCCAGCCGCACATACTCGTTCCACGCGTTCTCCATATCCTGCAGCAGATACACAAGAGGGGTTTTATAACACGTAGTGTGGTCATGTGACCCGCCCTATGGAATACCCACGCTGCACTGCTATTGGCTCAGATGGAAGGCGTGTACATATAGAGCACACATGTAAGCTTCATTACATAGCCAGGCTAATTAGGGGGCACTAACGTCTGCAGCACAGGAGGGGGCGCTCTAACATCTGAAACGTCAGGATAGAGGGACGTACAGTTGAGACTTTAGACATTTCCGCTCGGATCTGCACTAAGTCCTCCTGCAGGAGGCGCTGTTGGTAGGAGATTTTCTCTGTGTGCTGCGGCTGCTCCTTGTACTGGTCCATTTGTCTGTGCAAAACCTCCAGCACCGTCTCCAGTTTGTCCTGTGGGACACAGAGAACAGTCATGGGCGAGAGAGTGACAGGCAGGCAGACGAGACGGAGCGCGAGAGCGACAGGCAGGCAGGCAGACGGGGCGAGAGAGACAGAAACGAGACGGGGAGAGAGAGCGCGACAGGCAGGCAGGCGAGACGGAGCGAGAGAGCGACAGAAACGAGACAGGGAGAGAGTGTGCGACAGGCAGGCAGACGAGGCGGGGTGGGAGAGAGACAGGCAGGCAGACGGGGCGAGAGAGACAGAAACGAGACGGGGAGAGAGAGACAGGCAGGCAAACGTGATGGGGTGAGAGAGCGACAGAGAGGGACAGCGAGAGAGAGAGAGCCACAGGCAGAGGTACAATCTAATTCTGTGTCAAGCCCTGGTAATAGTTAGACCCACAGAGACAAGGACTATGTGTATATGTGAATATAAATGCTCTTTCCCTCTAATAATCCCCCCATGCTCTAATGAGACTCGTTACTGGAAGAATATTTTAGATCTTATTTTCTCACCTTATTGTCCTTCAGAGCTCGGATCTTGTCTTCTAGATCTTGCAGGATCCGGTCCTGCTCACACAGGACACTAAGCTTTACCTGAATAGGTAAGAAAGGAGAGAATCTGAATCTGTAACCGCGAGTGTGGCCCCAGAAACATGTTAGTGTAAGGGCCCAACGACCATACTGCGGCCATCACTTACATCAACGTCACTTTCAGCGATTCTGACCGGCTTTGAGGAACGATCCTTCATAGACTCTCTTCCCGTTACCTGACGGTTAGAAAACAGACGCTGTGACAGACAGAAACCCTGTGGTTACAGCGATGGATACACGGCACAGCCATCAGCGCATGCAGCGAGTGCGCTTCATGGTAACATTGCGTCGTCTGTTCTCACCTCACACAGGAAGAGCCGGCTCAGTCCGTGTGGAAGGAGCCGCTCAGGATGATAGATAACTTTACATTATTACAGCAGAGATCCCCCCGTACAACTAACAAACCTGCGCTTCAGGTTAAAGGACATGTCCAACTTTTGGGATTTTATTTATGTAGAGCCAAAGGGCCCCTTATGGTGGTCGACAGCGGTCAGAAGGGGACAGAACAGAAATGGGCCCCATTGACAATGATATCTGGGGGTAAATGTATCAAGCTGAGCGTTTTCCGGCGGGTTTGAAAAGTGGAGATGTTGCCTATAGCAACCAATCAGATTCTAGCGATCATTTATTTAGTACATTCTACAAGATGATAGCTAGCATCTGATTGGTTGCTATAGGCAACATTTCCACTTTTCAAACCCGCCGTTAAACTCTCAGCTTGATACATTTACCCCCTGGTCCTATTTTACCTTTAATAAAGCCTTTGACATATTTAATTCAGGCTAATTACATTGTAACAATTATCCTGCTCTCCCCCATGGACGGAGGTCAGGGGTCAGCAATGTAAAGCAAGCAGAGAATTCAGCTGGTGTGTAGTCTAATCATGCTACCAAAGCCCTTGTCACAGAGCTTACACTCTAATTTATAACAAGCGGACTGAATGCAATCTAAAGCAAAAATACTGACTTCAAACAATAAAACAGCACACAAAATAAAGAAATAAAACCTATGGAGAAGCAGCGCCATGAAATGGTCACACCGAGGCGGTAGAAGCGGCTCTTACGTTTATGCTCGTTCGGTACCCCGGGGTAGAGTTCCTTAAAACACTGTGAACCAAGTTGATCAGAGGTTCATTATACTTTATCTGTTTCAAATTAAAAGAAATCTTATGTGAAATCCGCACAGCGGTCAGGCGGGACTTACGTCAATATCCGCACTGTCACCGGTCACAGTCCCCTAGAGAGTGCACTGCTGAAACCCACAGCAGCCAATCAGAATGTGGACGTTGTTTAGTAGTTTAATAGTTACTATGGGTTACAGGACCTGTTTCTGTAGTTACCACAACCATCTATTATAAATATCCCACAGTATATATAAAGGATGACTAGAACCCCCTGCATCCGCCCTATGCATCCACCAATCCCTACAGTACAGCAAGTCTGTCACGCTGCCACTCACTCTGTGTCTGCTCTGTTAGAGAAGCCCCTCCCCCGACATGGCTCCTGCTGCAGTGTAGTGATAGGGATCAGGGGAAGGGAGCCATATTTAGTTACGTATAAACACTTCATCTCAGTAACACAGACTTTCATACATTTTCATTTCAAAAAGTGCTTCTATTTGCTCAATTTATGTAACAATATTTCCCAGCAATAGACCTTACAGTCTGTAACATCTACAGTATTATGTACATTGCAGTCTGTAATACTGGTTGTAACGCAGACTCACAGGACCAGTAAGATGGGGAATTATCTGAACTATAGCGCTGGTTAGCAGACATGGTCCATCAGCAGATTTACAGGAAACACGTTATATATCTGTGCAACGGTGCCGATATCTCAGCTGTGTCCTGTATATGGTCTTATTATCAGATATATAATATACAGGAAGTGACCGCAGAAACCTCACAGCCCAGACCTGCCACGTTTCACCACATCCATCATATGTTCAATCTATCAGAGCAAAATATAAAGGAATAAAAATATTACCTTCAGATCCAGGTACTCCAGATCCTTCTTCAACAGCATATATGTGTCATCCGCCTGCGGGGGAAACAGACAGCACATTATATACAATATAAATGCTATACACTTCATTTACATTCCCCAGGTAATGTCTACATAGCGCCCCCCCCCCCCCTATACGTCCCCCGGGTAATGTTTACAGAGCGTACACCCCCTATACGTCCCCCGGGTAATGTCTACATAGCATCCACCCCCCTCTACGTCCCCCGGGTAATGTCTACATAGCGCACACCTCCCTATACGTCCCCCAGGTAATGTCTACATAGCATCCACCTCCCTATACGTCCCCCAGGTAATGTCTACATAGCGTCGACCCCCCTATACGTCCCCCGGTAATGTCTACATAGCGTTCACCTCCCTATACGTCCCCCAGGTAATGTCTACATAGCGTCCACCTCCCTATATGTCCCCCAGGTAATATCTACATAGCGTCCACCCCCCTATACGTCCCCCGGTAATATATACATAGCATCCACCTCCCTATACGTCCCCCAGGTAATGTCTACATAGCGTCCACCTCCCTATACGTCCCCCGGGTAATGTCTACACAGCGTACACCTCCCTTTACGTCCCCCAGGTAATGTCTACATAGCGTACACCTCCCTATATGTCCCCCGGGTAATGTCTACATAGTATCCACCTCCCTATATGTCCTTCAGGTAATGTCTACATAGCGTCCACCTCCCTATACGTCCCCCGGGTAATGTCTACACAGCGTACACCTCCCTATACGTCCCCAGGTAATGTCTACATAGCGTCCACCCCCCTATACGTCTCCCGGGTAATGTCTACATAGTATCCACTTCCCTATATGTCCCCCAGGTAATGTCTACATAGCGTCCACCCCCCTATACGTCCCCCAGGTAATGTCTACATAGCATCAACCCCCCTATACGTCCCCCAGGTAATGTCTACATAGCGTCCACCTCCCTATACGTCCCCCGGGTAATGTCTACACAGCGTACACCTCCCTATACGTCCCCAGGTAATGTCTACATAGCGTCCACCCCCCTATACGTCTCCCGGGTAATGTCTACATAGTATCCACTTCCCTATATGTCCCCCAGGTAATGTCTACATAGCGTCCACCTCCCTATACGTCCCCCGGGTAATGTCTACACAGCGTACACCTCCCTATACGTCCCCAGGTAATGTCTACATAGCGTCCACCCCCCTATACGTCTCCCGGGTAATGTCTACATAGTATCCACTTCCCTATATGTCCCCCAGGTAATGTCTACATAGCGTCCACCTCCCTATACGTCCCCCGGGTAATGTCTACACAGCGTACACCTCCCTATACGTCCCCAGGTAATGTCTACATAGCGTCCACCCCCCTATACGTCTCCCGGGTAATGTCTACATAGTATCCACTTCCCTATATGTCCCCCAGGTAATGTCTACATAGCATCCACCTACCTATACGTCCCCCAGGTAATGTCTACATAGCATCCACCTCCCTATACGTCCCCCGGGTAATGTCTACATAGCGTCCACCCCCCTATACGTCCGCCGGGTAATGTCTACATAGCGTCCACCTCCCTATACGTCCCCCAGGTAATGTCTACATAGCATCCACCCCCCTATACGTCCCCCAGGTAATGTCTACATAGCATCCACCCCCCTATACGTCCCCCAGGTAATGTCTACATAGCATCCACCTCCCTATACGTCCGCCGGGTAATGTCTACATAGCATCCACCTCCCTATACGTCCCCCAGGTAATGTCTACATAGCATCCACCCCCCTATACGTCCTCCAGGTAATGTCTACATTAGTATCCACCTCCCTATACGTCCCCCAGGTAATGTCTACATAGCATCCACCTCCCTATACGTCCGCCGGGTAATGTCTACATAGCATCCACCTCCCTATACGTCCCCCGGGTAATGTCTACATAGCGTCCACCCCCCTATATGTCTCATGAAGAGCAGTCTATATGAGCAGACATATGCAGAGTCTGAGTCCTTGTGTAGAATAGATATTACGTATAATACAGATAATGATGGAATAAAGCAAATGATGGGATTTGCCATGCAGAGAGTGCCATGAAGAGCATTAAAAATAACATTGTATAACTTCACATTACAAAATAACAGTAAGGTCAATAGCAGAATTAGAGGGTGTTAGTTTAGTGTAATTCACAGATAAATATTTGTGGATTAAGGTTTTGAAAATCATCCTATACATGTCAGTCCCAGTGAGGGGCGCCCTCTAGTGTTGGAGGAGTGAGATGGTAACAGCTCATCCTATACATGTCAGTCCCAGTGAGGGGCGCCCTCTAGTGTTGGAGGGTGAGATGGTAACAGCTCATCCTATACATGTCGGTCCTAGTGAGGGGCGCCCTCTAGTGTTGGAGGAGTGAGATGTAATAGTTCATCCTGTACATGTCGGTCCCAGTGAGGGGCGCCCTCTAGTGTTGGAGGAGTGAGATGGTAACAGCTCATGCTATGCATGTCGGTCCCAGTGAGGGGCGCCCTCTAGTGTTGGAGGAGTGAGATGGTAACAGCTCATCCTATACATGTTGGTCCCAGTGAGGGGCGCCCTCTAGTGTTGGAGGAGTGAGATGGTAACAGCTCATCCTATACATGTCGGTCCCAGTGAGGGGCGCCTTCTATTGTTGGAGGGTGAGATGGTAACAGGTCATCCTATACATGTGTGTCCCAGTGAGGGGCGCCCTCTAGTGTTGGAGGAGTGAGATGGTAACAGCTCATCCTATACATGTTGGTCCCAGTGAGGGGCGCCCTCTAGTGTTGAAGGAGTGAGATGGTAACAGCTCATCCTATACATGTCGGTCCTAGTGAGGGGCGCCCTCTAGTGTTGGAGGAGTGAGATGGTAACAAGTCAGAAGTATTTAAGTGAGATCAATGCTGGACAGGTTGCAATTAAATGTCCTCATATGGCAGCATTTCTGGATCAAAATAATCAGACCATATTTTATTAAATTTGCTGACGTCTTCTGAGGACAGGACGATTAGTGGCCTCACAGCTGGGTTATTACGTTATTATGTGGGTTATTACTATCACACATTCATGTTATACGGGTTCTCTGGCCTCCATCACAGGGTGGAGGGTGTTATGTCCGTGACCACCTGTTGTATCAATCATGGTGGGGGTATAACTAGAACACACAGGGGCCAGATGTAACTGCCCCCGATCACACAGATTATGGTTGCTGAGGGGCACCAGAGGGTAGTGGGTGTTATGGAGGACTCTGCGCCCTAACACAATGTGTATAACTGGGGTGTGTTATACAGGTGGCGTGCAGCGGATATAAAAGCGTATGTAGTATATGAACATTAGCGCAGCAATGGGTGGAGTGCGAGGAAGTAGCGTGCTCGCCATGAATGAGCCATCTCCCAGCATTGTGTAATTTCAGATACTGCCCAGTGTGGCCTGGAGCCTCCTGAGGAGTAACGTGGTCTCTGACGGTATTTAGGCAGATTGTGAGACAGAATTAGGGTCACAACCAGTGTAGGGGCTGGATCGTCACTGCCCCCACTCACATGGGGGGTCATTAAGAGGCCTCTGAGAATCCTCAGATCTGTGCTCTCTGGTTCAGTTTTATTTACTTTACAGCAATTTGTCAGAAATTTTACATTGTTTAAAACTTGAGGCAGAAACTACAAAATGCCAAAATAAGATGATGATAAAAGCTCTTACCGACTTGCCATGCAAACTGGGAGCACTTACAGTGTGAGTCATGTACCCCATGGACGGCATGGACCGGCGATCCACGTGCGATGTGGACTGAGGAGACAAGAAAAGGAGAATGAGAAGCCACCTAGTGGTCAGTGAACAGAACTGCACAGACACCAACAGGGAGGACCCAACAGCTGGACCCCCCATTCCATCCAGAGGGCCGGATGTGTGTTTCACACGGTCATGGTTTATGTAGGGGAGCGAGGAGCGTCTCCAGATAAGTTGGGCCTCCATCGCCTCTAGTTCTCTCACTGGCCCAGCGTACAGAATAACGACAATGCACCCACAGCCCCCCCTTATACACCCAGATGCAGCATTATGGTGTATTAGAGATGTAAAACGCTACAGAATCTGCTGGCGCTATATAAATAAATGATGATGACATTAGAAGCACTGTATACTGTATGTAGGGCGTTGCTCAGTGAGGATACATTTAATATTCTGTACAGATATTTCATGGAGTGAAATCAGTTTACAGCCTGGACCAAACAGTTTAGTGTAATAATACTATGTGGTCATTTGCAAATCATTTTGTCTTTTCCTTTATTTGACTTGAAAATTTTAATCGTTTTATTGAATGTTCAATTTTTCCAAGTTTTACATCAATGTTTCCGGTCCCTTTAAAAACATAAAATGGGGGAGTGGCTGCCGTAATGGGGGAGTGGCTGCCGTAATGGGGGAGTGGCTGCCGTAATGGGGGAGTGGCTGCCGTAATGGGGGAGTGGCTGCCGTAATGGGGGAGTGGCTGCCGTAATGGGGGAGTGGCTGCAGTAATGGGGGAGTGGCTGCAGTAATGGGGGAGTGGCTGCAGTAATGGGGGAGTGGCTGCAGTAATGGGGGAGTGGCTGCAGTAATGGGGGAGTGGCTGCAGTAATGGGGGAGTGGCTGCAGTGACTCCTCCTAGTACCTATAGGGGAACTGGTGTTACATAGGGGACGTTGGGGCCTCTGCTATATATGTAACCACCTACTGTGCTGGTCTGATCCATCGGTTTATATGTTCTGAATAAGCCCCTTCCACTTGCTACACGAGCACACGCACAGAGATGTCGGGGCCACACTCAGGTGCCGGGGCCACTGTGGTACTGCGTAATACTCCTTTACAAGAGTTAATGCAGATCAGTATCACCAGTCACTGGAGTACTCGCTGGTTACACGGTTACCACTAGATTTACCTTCACAGTATGGGCCCGAGACTTCTGTGGGGACCCGATGTACGGGACATCAACGTGCCCCGCCGCCGGCCGCACGGTCACTCTGTCCGCTGGAGTGTGGGGTCTTCTTGGAGGAAACGCCTTTGGAGCTGCTGGTGGTTGGATGTCGGATGGAGAAGGTGGAACAGAAATGGATCTCGGGACGTCTAATAAGCTCTTAGCTCTGGCGCGGTCTGTAGTATCCATAGTGCCCATGTAAATCTGTCCCGTGGGGCTGCCATGCTTGAACTGCTGCCTCTGCTGCCACTCGTACAGCTGCCACACGGTGCCTTCCTTGGTGGCCTTGCGGTCCTGGTTGGACATCTTCAGGTGGCTGACTCGATCCTGTGCGTACTTATAGTCACTTGGCATGTTCCGGGGGGACGGAGGAGAACTGCCAGGAGGGCGTCTGCTGGTCTTTGGCACAGTCTGGTATCTCTCAGACAGAGGAACGGGATGGTCAGGACCAAGGCTGGAATAAGAGGGATTAGAGTGCAACACGTCAGAGCAAAACACCGGAATTGCCATCTCTGACCTCAATCAGTTCCTATACATACAATTTGGCTCCACGTACGGCGTTCCGCCTGCTCTTTATAGAGACAAACTGACCAGCTACAGAGAATATTATGAGATAACTGAATTTATTAACTTGGCTTTTTTGATTTCTCTAATGCTGCAGATCTGCTCATCCAATGTGATTGTTTTACCAGATTGTTTCCAAACTCAGGGTTGCTCCATCACAAACAATCAAATTCCCATCAGGTAGGATGGAAAACCGGTTTGACCAATGACCCATATCGGCATCGCTTATCCGTGCATGCGGTAATATGGCAGTGTGTGTAGCCATTTACACTGACTCCCATGTGATTGGATTTATTAAATGTAATCTTCCCCTTGTGTGACCGGGCTGTAATACCATGAACTGACGATCTGTGCACATTGTAACGTGTATCCATCATACAAGTTAACTGTCTCATAGGATGGGTCTAAAACTTGCTATGAATCTAGGTTAAGGAGATCAATTTTCGCTAAATAAAAAAATAAATTGGGGTTACGAGACAGGAGCCACAGAAAACAGCGGGTGACTGAACACATTGTCGCACCCATCACTGCACAAACTTCTATAGGGAACAGTTCCCCGGCCCACGTCAGGCTGAGCACATGGCAGCACTGACCGGAAACGGGATACGAGACAGGGATAATAGCTGCTCCCTGACACCAATGCTGCTTATATCCCTGTGATTCTGGGATTGTCAGATCATAGGATATTATCAGCCTACAAGCCCAGTGCCCGTCCCCTAGGCATCATTACTATGGGAGGAATACTAAATACAACGTTAAACGATACTTTATAACTGTATAGAAGTAAACATTCCACCTTTAAACAACTTTGTTGTCGTATAAATGCCCTCCTGTAATTTTTAATAAACTGCATAATCTGTCTTTTGTCTTTGCTTTTTAACCATTTCTATATCACATCAAGCATAGAAGAGACCAGAAAGAAAATGATGGATGGATTTAGTGAAAGTTACAAGAGCTCCTGCATGGGACAATTACTAGAACTCATGTGACGGAGGAACCCCCCCCCCCACCTTTAATCTGGGATCCTTAAACACTGTTGGGAGACAGAGGTCTCACTCGCAGGACCTATGGCGCTTGTGTGGTCAACATTATATCTTATGAATAAATAGTAATTTCTAAATGGTTAGTACCTCCTGCCACATTGAGGAAGGAGAGAAAAACTCTAACAAAGACTAAACATTTCATCGTGGGCGATGTAGGAGGTTCTACTTGATAGCAGATGCTGTGAATCAGCAGTTTCCCATGTGTCAAATGGTCCAAGCAGGAGATCCACCCACCTTGTACAGGTTGTCAAAGCCCCTCCCATATAAATTTCCCATTCATGAAAGAATAAGAATCACTACCGAGTACAAGTAGAGCTTTGTATTTTATTTTAGGTCCCCTAATTCCACCCCAAACAACATTTTTAAAGATGTAGGATTCCTGTATTATTACTAATGCACAACCCGTTACAGAAATATGTCACCATCAATGTGGTCAATAATTTCAGTCTTACCTTTTACTGTCTCCTTTCTGTACCTTTACCCACTGCTCCACTTGACCCATCACACTCTTCCTCTGCACTTGTTTCTCGGAATTGGCACCTGAAACAAATCTTCGTTTATAGGTGTCTGTTCCGTTCTGCTGGATGGTACCAGCACTGACGCGGAAAGAGGATGGGAGGGTCCCGTTCCTCTCAATGTTCTGAGGTTGAAGTGTCTGTGCAGCTGGGGGTCGGTATGTTTTAGAGAAATCTGTGAAAGCCGACTGTCGGTCATTGGAGAGAAAGTAGTGAGTAGGTTTCCCACCATTGGAATTTATGGTGTTTTTGTGGGCAATAAAGCTCTCTTGATGTCCCAGATCTCTATGGCGCTCCTGATCTCTTAAATCCCGGTACCGCTCCTTGCTTCCCGCATCCTGGTATGGAACTTTGTCCCCCACAACCCGATAGAGGTCTTTGTCCCTTGTATCCTGGTAGCGATCTTTGCCCCCTGAATCTCGGTAAGGATTTTTGCCTCCCGCATCCCGGTAGCGATCTTTGTCCGCTGCATCCCGGTAAAGATTTGTGTCTCCTGCATCCCGGTAAAGATTTGTGTCTCCTGCATCCCGGTAGCGATCTTTGTCCCCTGCAAACTGGTTGTCTCCCGCATCCCGGTAGCGATCTTTGTCCCCTGCAAACTGGTTGTCTCCCGCATCCCGGTAGCGATCTTTGTCCCCTGCATCCCGGTAGCGATCTTTGTCCCCTGCATCCCGGTAGCGATCTTTGTCCCCTGCAAACTGGTTGTCTCCCGCATCCCCGTAGCGATCTTTGTCCCCTGCATCCCGGTAGCGATCTTTGTCCCCTGCAAACTGGTTGTCTCCCGCATCCCCGTAGCGATCTTTGTCCCCTGCATCCCGGTAGCGATCTTTGTCCCCTGCAAACTGGTTGTCTCCCGCATCCCCGTAGCGATCTTTGTCCCCTGCATCCCGGTAGCGATCTTTGTCCCCTGCAAACTGGTTGTCTCCCGCATCCCGGTAGCGATCTTTGTTCCCTGCATGCCGGTAAGGATTACTGTCTTCCGCATCCTGGAAGTGCTCTTTGTTTCCTGTATCTTGGTACCGATCTCTGTCTCCTGCATCCCGGTAGCCATCCTGGTCTCCCAAATCTCGATATCGCTCTTTGTCTCCCGAGTCCTGTCTCAGCTCCACCGGCTGCGGAGGAAAAGGTTCCACAAACTTCTCATTACTGGTTCTTCTCTGAATAACTTCCGGCTTTGCGTATTCTTTGAAAGAGTCAATATGGTTGTTCACCGGAGCCGACAGCCACTCCATGTCGTCAACCTCCCTAAAACAAATCACACATAATAATTATTCAAGATAAGCGCATTTCAACAACTATATAATACTTATTCCAGGAGAGTAAATATTCCTTAGCCTACGGTTACAATATCCCCGTGTCACAAACCAGCTATAACAAGGAAACCGCCGGTAACGTTACATATGCACCATGACCAGCCGGCCGCCCGTTCTCCAGCACAATAAACTGGTGACTCACTGCCGTCAGGATGTAGAAGTGATGAGAAAGCTCCACATATTGGAAGGGAGATTGCTGAGCTCAGGGATTACAGACCCCGGACAGAGAACAATTCCTGAGCTGACACAATCTATGAAGCTGGTTAGAGACCGTCCTAGAGGATCATTAACACTGAAGCCGGGGTCTGCAGAACATCCCACTACGTCAATACAAGTCAATGCTGCACCATGTCCACTGATAATTAGCGTTACAAAATGAGGAACAATCACAAGATTGAGGATCTGTCCTGCAGGAAAGAGAACTGGAAATAGTGTGAATGCAGAGAGTGAGGAGAGGTGGGGATCTAATGTCTACGTGTAATAGCCATACCATAAAACATGTGTATGTAGAATTACACGCCTAGGTGTGATATGGACTCAGCATGAACTATGGACTACAGGGCGAGAGATCTACAACAAGTAACATGAAATCAAGCACATTGAATCCGCGCTGCGGTGTCTTCTGTTGGACGATGGGAGAAGTGTCACCTTTAGGTCACAAAAGTTGGTGGGAAAAGTTCCGGACTCGGCATATGACCGTTACAAAGTTTCATAAAGTATTTACATTGAAGAAAGTCATATGTTCATCAAGTTCATAATGTCACCCTTAAAACTCTATAGAGCCCAGCGGTCCAATGATTCCTTCCTGACGCCATCCCGCTAATCAGACAATTGCCCTGATACAATATTATTATTAATATTGGCCAATTGTTTTCATAAGTGTCTGTAAATCGTTGTTATTGTGGGAGAGCAATCCTCAGTATCACCGCTCTTACTGTAAAGAATCCTTTTCAGTTATATATTTATACCCAGTGATCACATATTCCCCTAAATCTTCTCTTCCTTACTGTACATAAGCTGAACTCGGGCAGTCTTACCCCATAACGGAGATCTTCCACACCCCTTATTGATTCAGTCGCCCTACTCTGCAGTTTCTCCAAATACAGGACATATTTTTTTGTCAATTGGAGCACAGGACAGACCTGTATATTGGGGGTGGGCATCTTGTTTTGGGGGTTGCACAGCGCCATTATTGTGTCTACCGTGAATGATGTATACCCCATTTATCCATGATGGCTGGATAACATCACAACTTTAGCTAAGGCCCCGTGTAAGAGAAGACGTCTGGTACGGCCTCTATAGCGCTTCCTCTTCCAGAGGACACACAACTTCATCATTTATACGTGGGATAATGTATATACTACTGTACATTATAAGGATAGCTCTGTGACCCTATATCCATGGTAATGTACAGTAGTTATATCTTATATTACACACATTTTCCTAGTAAGCACTGATGACATCAGAACTCAGCATTTATATGAATATTATTTACAGGGATATATACATCTATTATGTGTATTATAAAAAATTTTAAAGACAGAAACATGGGGTACACTGTACATTATAACATCAGTCCTGTTAGAGCACGAGACAGTAATAACTACTTTCTATCCTGTTACATATTGTATATTATAAACTAAATGTCTTTAGCTTCTACATAAAGTTTCTGTTTGAGTATACTACACACACTGCCATAATCTGTCCAATGTCCTTCTCCCTTCCTCATAAATCCATGTTACCTGCTGCTGATAATACCCTGGGGTAACACAACTCCCTAATCCGGCAGCACCTCTCCCCCCCCAGGGTAACAACTCATTAATCCCACAGACCACTTGCCTCTTGCTCTCGGGGGATGTTTGGATAAGAGCCGCCTGGTTCATCACTCGGATCCAGCCATTCATATCTTCCTGGGTGTCAGCACTGAAGTAATATGTTCTCATCCCAGAATGTTCCCGATGGGAATCTCTCTGCTGAATGTAGACCCGCATCCCGGTGTGTACAGCCTGCGACACAAACACACAATTACCAACGCATCCCGGTGTGTACAGCCTGCGACACAAACACACAATTACCAACGCATCCCGGTGTGTACAGCCTGCGACACAAACACACAATTACCAACGCATCCCGGTGTGTACAGCCTGCGACACAAACACACAATTACCAACGCATCCCGGTGTGTACAGCCTGCGACACAAACACACTACATTTACAAAGCATCTGTACAGAGGGTGGAAGACGATACACAGTAACTTCTATAAAGAGAGTAACTCCATGTTATGTACATAAACAAGACTCCTGTTACCGGCATATAACACCCAGCAATAAACAGACTGGCTGTAATACAGTACGGGGGTCCTCACATAAACCTGATACTGACATTATAAACCTAAACATATTGTAAATGCTAACTAATGAGATTGTGTGATCTTACCCCATCGTAGGAGCTGACGTCCGCCTCGCTGGGGCTACACTGTGATCCTGGGAGCACTAACACGTAGTGACAGCACTGAGCACAGCTCTGGTGTGATCAGCAAATCTCTGGGTGATCTAACGCTGTTTATTCAGTGTAACCACCTCATGGGAGGTACAGAGACCCCACCCCCCTAACCCGTCCGGGGGAGATCTCTGACAGTCAGACCATCCATGGACCTCTGGAGTGAGGATGAACCACTGGGATCTGCAGAAATATCTGCAGATACCACAGAGGAAACCAGTCACATCTAATGATTATGTTTGTCAGCAGGTCTGCTGTAGTGGACTATATGACCTACTCACACCTGCGGGGGGGCGGGATCACACCTGCGGGGGGGGGCGGGATCACACCTGCGGGGGGGGGTGGAGGGATCACACCTGCGGGGGGGGGTGGAAGGATCACACCTGCGGGGGGGTGGAGGGATCACACCTGCGGGGGGGGGGGGCGGGATCACACCTGCGGGGGGGTGGAGGGATCACACCTGCGAGGGGGTGGAGGGATCACACCTGCGGGGGGGTGGAGGGATCACACCTGCGGGGGGGTGGAGGGATCACACCTGCGGGGGGGTGGAGGGATCACACCTGCGGGGGGGTGGAGGGATCACACCTGCGGGGGGGGTTGGAGGGATCACACCTGCGGGGGGGGTTGGAGGGATCACACCTGCGGGGGGTGGAGGGATCACACCTGCGGGGGGTGGAGGGATCACACCTGCGGGGAGGTGGAGGGATCACACCTGCGGGGAGGTGGAGGGATCACAACTGCGGGGAGGTGGAGGGATCACAACTGCGGGGGTGGTGGAGGGATCACAACTGCGGGGGTGGTGGAGGGATCACACCTGCGGGGAGGTGGAGGGATCACACCTGCGGGGAGGTGGAGGGATCACACCTGCGGGGAGGTGGAGGGATCACACCTGCAGGGGGGGGGGGGGGGGGGAAATCACACCTGCAGGGGGCGGGATGACACCTGGGGGGGCGGGATCACACCTGCAGGGGACGGGATCACACCTGTGGGGGGGGGCCGGATCACACCTGTGGATGGGGGGGGGCGGGATCACACCTGCAGGGGACGGGATCACAACTGTAGGGGGGGGGGGGGGGAAATCACACCTGCAGGGGGCGGGATCACACCTGCGGGGGACGGGATCACTCCTGTGGGGGGGGTGGGGGGGGGCGGGATCACACCTGTGGAGGGGGGGGGGCGGGATCACACCTGTGGGGGGGGGGGGGGGGCAGGATCACACCTGTGGGGGGGGGGGGCGGGATCACACCTACAGGGGGCGGGATCACAAGCCTCGGAGTGAGCCTCACACTTTAACAACTAGGGATCATCTGTTAATCAGAATTCAGAGCGCTCATCATATCAACATCAATCTGATTATTTGGGACCCTCCATTAATTTTGGGGCGACTAACCTGGCGATGTGGAGTGTGTGCGGTCAGCATAGGAGGTCTCCACCTGTTCCATCCTCCAAGATGGATCGTTTGTCACCCACCATACACCCTTCATAATTCGCTCAGTGACATTATAACCTTCTTATAATGTTTGTCTATACGGAGGACGTTTCCCGAGCGTACCTTAAAGGAATACTTGCGGTTTATGCGATCCTCAGGCGCAGCGGGAGAGATGACGTAACCCGGTAGCGGGATACTGCCCAGTATGGCTTCCTCTCTGCTGTCTGTTAGAGGAGAGAACACTGAGCATTATATTATAATGGCCCCTCTCCCACAGAGCTGCCGTCTGGCCTCCTCTAACCCGATACTGACACCAAACTATATTTTGTGTATTGTGTGTTGCTGTTGGTATATTTAGGGGCAGATTCAATTCCCCGCGTGCCCATTATTACCGTCACTATGAGAATTTTAACGCTGATTTTTGCTCACAGCTCTGCGAGCAAAAATTTGCGTTAAAAGCACCGTAGTAATGATAATGCTGCACGGCCGCGTTGTTGAATCTACCCCATAGAGCATTGTACTGAATACATCACATGGTAAACACAGAAGGGTTATTGTAGATTATCCTTATTTCATTGAGTTGCCCCGTACCCTCTGCTTCTATAGAGCCACGTGGATTAACCGTATATTTTGCATATTTGCCCCCCCCCCCCCCCCCTTACATCATACAAGGGCAGATTAATGTAGAATAAAACGTGAAATCTCTGTTACATTTGATAAGACGGCAGCATAGGTGCCAAACATGTGACATTCTATAATCCCAGAGTTCCCGTCTACTTTCTTCATAAGTGTAATATATACATAAAACGGTAAAGATGATGCTGCTAAGATGACAATTTAATGATCCAAGTCAAGGAATAATTATGTGGGCTGGACCTTTACAGAAATATGGTAGTGTGAAGTAAACAACTTCAGGATGAAGCTCTGAGAGCCAGACAGCGCAGATCAGCCCTTTACAACAACAGGTCAAGATAAATTCCACTTAAAGGAAGAAGAGAAGTAGTTTTATAGGGCGGTGATGTAATGAGATTACAGGACAGCGCAATCCCCGACCTCTCACCTTTGTAGTAAAACAAACAATATTCGGACAGCAGGAACCAGCGTCTCTTCCACAGCTTCATCCCTGAGCTGTCCTGTAGGGGGGGACATTATATGATCAGAACAAGAACTTGTCTCTCCTATATGGGGCTGACACACACAGAGTCCTTTATATTAAATACATTAACACCCCTTATAAGCACACTCCACAGAGGACCTAAACCCCACAACTGAGGTAAAATACACTGTTCAGTGTGACTCTGGATGCCTCCCCCTATTGCAGAGAACTGAAGCCCCTCTGATAATGGTCATCATAGCTCCTGTGTGGGGGGAACTCACTCACCCACACAGCGCATTTCTGAATAAAGTCTGCCAAGCTGTCAGTCACTCTGTGTCTGTTCGGGTATATCAGCACTGACCCCCCCCCTAACATAACAACCTGCTGCCGAGGAGGAACAGAGCACAATATATATTAATGTCACAGCGGATTTACTGCTCTTCATATAACAACTTACAGCCTGGGCACCATCACACTATATGCAGGTTCAGGGGACAGGAGATTGACACAGTCACCTACCTGTTTGTGGAGCCATCCTCGCACCAGCACCGGAAGGTCGGGGTTCCTCTTAATAGATTGGTCTCTCTTGCCGAAACTGTACAATTTTCCTCCGCCAGTTTTAGGAGCCTAAAAAGACATCGGTCACTTCTCTGACTACTGAGGTGACGTTTAGTGCTGACCGTGTCAGTAATGAGGCACATTAATAAACGGCATAGGAGATAATCATACTAATATTACTTTAATCCTCCAAGTTTCTAACAGAGATATATATATATATATATATATATATATATATATGTATATATAGGGGGGTATTCAATTGACGTCGGGATCGCTGAAAATCACGCGCTCAAAGAATATTACCGTTAATACGGTAATTTACTCACTGGATTTCAGCGAGTAATTACCATATTAACGGTAATATTCTTTGAGCGCGGGATTTTCGGCGATCCTGCCGTAAATTGAATACCCCCCATAGAATCAGTGTGTACATAACTACCTGTTGATAATTGTACTTAGCGGCTGTACAAACCATACAAGATACAAAGTAGTTACCAGTGGTTACAATGTAATACAATGTCTCCTACAGAGGAGGATCAGGAACGAGCTGTGACTGATGTATGTACACAGTGATTACCTATCACAATCATTGTTCTGTGTTATATTTCAGGGATAGAATAGATAGAAAACTGCCCCTTATATCCAACAGTTGCCCCTGGGGTAACAAGACAGCTTAGTGGAGGATAACAATGTCTCTTATTACACCCTATGGGGTGATGATGATGGCACATTGTATTATACCCTGTATTATACCCCGTATTATACCCTGTATTATACCCCGTATATACCCCGTATTATACCCCGTATTATACCCTGTATTATACCCCGTATTATACCCCGTATTATACCCCGTATTATACCCCGTATTACACCCCGTATTATACCCCGTATTATACCCTGTACTATACCCTGTATTATACCCCGTATTACACCCCGTATTATACCCTGTATATACCCCGTATTATACCCCGTATTACACCCCGTATATACCCCGTATTATACCCCGTACTATACCCTGTATATACCCTGTATTATACCCCGTATTATACCCTGTATATACCCCGTATTATACCCCGTATTATACCCTGTATATACCCCGTATTATACCCCGTATATACCCTGTATTATACCCCGTATTATACCCTGTATATACCCCGTATTATACCCCGTATTATACCCCGTATATACCCCGTATTATACCCTGTATATACCCCGTATATACCCCGTATTATACCCTGTATATACCCTGTATTATACCCTGTATTATACCCCGTATATACCCCGTATATACCCTGTATTATACCCTGTATTATACCCTGTATATACCCCGTATTATACCCTGTATATACCCCGTATTATACCCCGTATTATACCCTGTATTATACCCTGTATATACCCTGTATTATACCCCGTATTATACCCTGTATTATACCCCGTATATACCCTGTATTATACCCTGTATTATACCCTGTATTATACCCTGTATATACCCTGTATTATACCCTGTATATACCCCGTATTATACCCTGTATATACCCTGTATTATACCCCGTATTATACCCTGTATATACCCTGTATATACCCTGTATATACCCTGTATTATACCCTGTATTATACCCTGTATATACCCTGTATTATACCCCGTATTATACCCTGTATTATACCCTGTACTATACCCTGTATATACACAGCCTGTGTGTTATTATGAGAGAACCAGAGAGTAATGTTGGTTACTCAGACACAATGTTTCTCCTGCCCAGTTATTTGCATTTCAAATTCTCCCAAAGCAAAATAGTGATTTACATCTACAGCTCCGGGATATATCCCAGATTATGAGGACACAGGAATTATAATGTGAGCTATCTCAGGACAAAACCTTTATAGGAGAATCCCCTCCTGGTTTGTGGAACCCCCCGAGGGACAACACTTATTGTGTGGCTCCGTTGTGACATCACTGACGGGCCTTACCTTGGGTGGGGGCCTGGGCTCTGCACTGGGTGGGGTCACTGCTGAAGACCCCTCACTGATCATGCTGTAGGGTCTTTGGTTCATCTGTTGTGGAGACATGATGGACCTGGAGGAGGGGAATGAAGCAGTGAGAATATAATTAGTGTAATAACCGGCCCTGGTGGTGTCAGAGCAGAGTAATACCTGCACATCCCCTGCCGCAGCGCGCAGACATTACCGGACGCTGGATACTTCTGGGACGCGGAGCACAAATGTGACGACGCAGAATTTGGGATGACCGCACAGAGCTTGTGTCCTAATATGACATTAATGTGCTCCAAGCCAGGACAGATATGAATGGAAGCCGGAATCACTGCTGGGAATGGGGACCACGTACACGTATGATGTCCATCAGATCTCCCCAAAGTCACCAGAACATGCAAATTACACGTCACATCGGCAGCGCCCACTTCACAGACATTGTTACCAATACATAGCGACACAATCACACTGCGCTCTGCACAATACACTGCGCTCCAATATCCAACACTGATCTCTCCAACACACTATCCCACGCTCTCTCCAATACACTGCACTCTCCACAATAGACAGCGCTCCAATATCCCATTCTGCGCTCTCTCCATTACAATGTGCTCCAATATACACCACGTTCAAATACTCTGCAACATTCCCCAATATATTTCATACCACATGCACCTCTCTAGCACAACACTCCTTAATACACTATTTTTGCATTCCGAAATAATCTTCACAGCAACATCCTCTGAAACACAGCACCACCCCACGCCAATACACAGCACCACCCCACGCCAATACACAGCGTTACACCACGCCAATACACAGCGTTACACCACGCCAATACACAGCGTTACACCACGCCAATACACAGCGTTACACCACGCCAATACACAGCACCACCCCACGCCAATACACAGCGTTACACCACAACAATACAGAGCGCCACGCCACAACAATACACAGCACTACACTCTAATATATAACACTGTGAACATTGACACTATAACTGGAGACACCGTGTTACTGCGCAGTTGACATTTACAGTTGGTGATTTGCTGGTCTGGCCAAGCGGCGCCAGTAGTAGTGGTCAGTAAGTTACTGACAACCAGCGGAGACACATAAAGCTGGTAACGATTGGGTGACATCCCATAGCAGATCTGTTACAATCATCTATTCATCATCTCCGGGAATACACGGGGACCTATTTACTAACACAGCGATACGTCATGCAGTACGCTGCTAGTTACTAAGCCAGGGCTGCTCTGAGAGACCCCCTATTCCACAACGTCATTTCACATTTCCTGACGGCGAATGCTGGAGGTGAACACGCGGCTAAAGTCTGCACATGCTCACAATGACCTAGGTAGGGTAACCTGAGATGACGCTGTTGTGCAGGGAAAAGCAATTATTTTCTGTAGCATCGCAGTCCCCAAAGAGTTCTATCAGGGCTAAGGTAACAATATGCTGGAGAAACCTCCAAAATCTCCTGTGTTAACCCTTTCAAGTCCTGCGATAGCCAAGCACAGTTTGTTAAACAGACCCCACAGAGTGCGCCGGAGGCTTCTTCTGTTACACCCTCCTAGATTACTTTCCCTCTTGTACACATAGTTTGCCCCTGTGATTGGGAAGGGGTGAGGTACGCAGTCCTGCAGCATGTGAATTCTTATTCCTGCAATACATCAGTGGGTGATAAATGAGGGTGACAGACTGAGACTGCGGAGATAACATGACTGATGGTGAAGAGGAAACAATGGAGGTTACAAATCATTCATTGATTCATGGCTGGTGCGAGTTATCATTCATCAAAGTAATCTTTACCCTGTCAGACATATAGCTGGCGGGCTGCGGGAGGTAAGTACTGGGGTCATCCTTTGAGGGTAGGTGCAGGTAGTGACAGGGACCTCGGATGATCCGGGGCTGCGCGGCGCATTCTGAGGGATATCACCAGTTATCTAACAGAACAATATCAGACAAACCAACGGCGGATACATTAATAGCAGAGTTCTATGACAGCTGGGAATGGCTATAGGCAAGTAGAGGAGAAATAATAGTATATAATATACATATATACACACAGAGGCCACGCTGCATCATATCGGTGGCACCTGATCGTGGGAGCCACCATGTTGGACAGACATTACTGTGAGACTCCATCGTGGGCCTTACACCAGTGACCCCATCCCCCCAAGCCCCCAGGTCCGTCCTGCTGCATTGTCAGATGTGTTATAATGTGTAACACTTTGTATAATGCTGCTGATACGTTATTACAGATCAGTGTATTGTTTTATCTGATTACTGAGATTAAGGGTAACGCGCGGCCCTTTTGAAGAAGAGGGCCACACCATGTGGGCCCTGCAGCGTATCAGGATGCCCGTCACAGAACATACGTAGCCCCTATACACAGACTGTTACATTAGCTGAGGAGACACTGGGAGCGGATCAATGAGATCCCCACAAGACACCGCAAAAACATTAATTCATGCACTCATCATCTCCCGCATCGACTATTGCAATTCCCTCCTTACTGGTCTTCCCAAAGTCAGACTTGAACCCCTACAATCTATTTTGCACGCAGCGGCTAGACTGATTTTCCTTACAAACCGTTCTTCCTCTGCTGAGCCACTCTGTCAGTCTCTACATTGGTTGCCTGTATTTCAATGAATCCAATATAAAATTCTTCTACTAACATACAAGGCCATCAACAAAATTGCACCGACATACATCTCCTCACCTGTCTCGAAATATCTCCCTACTCGACACCTCCGTTCTGCACAAGATCTACGTCTCTCCTCCACTCTCATCACATCCTCCCATTCTCGGTTACAGGATTTTTTCCGGGCTGCACCTACTTTGTGGAATTCCCTCCCTCGCACAGTAAGACTTTCCTCTAGTCTTCAAACCTTCAAGCGTTCACTAAAAACCCACCTCTTCAGACAAGGTTATGATATTCCTCAACCATCATCTTAATTTCCCTAGATTACCCTATTACCACCCTCTACACTGCTAACGCAAGACAGCAACCTTCTGACCAACATTGCAACACACACAGCCCACTCAGTACTTTTACCTTTGCAGTCTGGCTGGTCCAGTGTGCAATATGATGTAGCACGTGCCCTTGTGTTTCAAACTCCCATTGTCCTATAGATTGTAAGCTTTCGAGCAGGGTTCTCTTACCTCTCTGTCTGTATGTATTACCCAGTATTGTCTTATCAATGTTTGTTCCCAATTGTAAAGCGCTACGGAATTTGCTGGCGCTATATAAATAAATGTTGATGATGATGATGATAAGTAGTTACTGTGATGCTGCAGGGTGCACAGTTATATATGAATATTACAGAGGATATGAAGCCAGGACTAGGAGATAGAGACATCCAGCTATTTATCTGCCTCTTCTGCCCGTCCTGTCTGCCGTCAGTTTTACACATTTTCTTTTTGCCCAAATTGCAGTAAATCAGTAATAATCTAATTAGTGCCTCAATGAGCAGCGTCGCCCGTATTGTTAAGTAAACTGTGCTCAGATTGGGCAGATTATTCCAGTCCTCCATCTGGACACAATAATCCGCACAAATAATGTGAAAGAGAAAAGGGTAATAATCACCTGCACCTCCACATGTCCCGTGATCAGCTCCAACACAGACCTGCACAATCCCGGGACATGTATGACTACATATAAACTGTATGTATTATACACATGGAATCAGCAGAGCTAGATGTTATGTCCAATCATCTTAATGATGAAATAAATATAAACGTTCTAACAGATAATTAGCGACCACAACTGCGGAAGAACCAGTAATTATTGGATTCAGTGGACTTACCAGCTACTCCATATCCAGCTAATCCACGCACTCAGCCTTCAATAAAACATCACTAACTGAAGCCACGGTACGTCTGAGGTCAGAGACTACACATGGGACAGTGCTACATTAACTCTGATATATTGATATTCCCAGGATACACATCGAGAGGTTCTATTTCCGTACAATGGGTCCGGAGCGAGGATTGATGCCTCTGAGACATTTCCGCAGTTCTGTCTCAAATTTCAGCATCAATTTCAATCCAGGGAACGAGTCCCCACAGTGATTGCACAGGCTGTGGAGATCCCTTATGGACAAAGCTATTTCAGTAAGTGGGAATCTATCAGGATAAAACTGATAGAACAGGTTTGTTATACCAAGCAACGGAAACTTATACCAAGATGGTGACAAGCCATCACATCGATATATACAGCATAAATAATAAAATATACGTATTTATAGTCGTGATCACACACACAATGTCCCTGGAGGTATAATACACTCTTAGGAAGCAGTGATATAACCATGCGAGCCCCACAAGGTACCCGCTGCGTAGAACACAGACCTCCAGCAAATGTTCCCTGTTACACGTTCAGAGCAATGTGCTGCGATGTCTGATCCCAACAGCAGAGGTCCAGAGATTAGACACAGAATTAACTCTCTCTCGGCTGTGGTACAACTATGAATATAGGGGCAGAGTGTGGACAAAACTTCAATATTATTCCCCCACCCCAGCAAACAAAAGGGGGCGAGAACTGAGCACACAATAGTTCAGAAGAACCCATTATCCACCATTAACTTACACTGGGGTTTTGGAAACAGACATATTGAGGCAGGTTTGTAATACATGTTCTCTTACACTAGTAGTCTCTGTACAATCTCCTGCAGCTAATTCACGTTATTATCCCGGGAGCAGAACTGCCGGGAGACATTTCTGTGGACAAGAAGGGATCCCCCATCCCTGGGTAACCCCAAGATGTAACGTACCGGCTCCAGAATACTGCATGAGCTGTGTCTCCCCCCTCCCCCTCCATCGTGCCCTGTGGGGGGGGCGTGTTCTGTTCTATAATGGATTTTATTCACAGCTGCAATTACAAGGAACGATAAAGACTGAAATAAATGTATTGTAAAGTGCTCTACGTCCGTTTGTAGGTCTCCTAATTACCTGGAGGCCGGGACCACTTGTAGTATGTGACCGTCTGGTCAAAGCCAATTGACCGACTGTAGTCTGTCGTCTATTTCATCCCCAGTACTTAAACAGCCCCCCCGACACCCCAGAAAACATCCGTTCCAGGTAGATGTGGTCGTGTATGTGAGGATTATCCTGTATTCTAGTAGTGTTAGCAGTATGACAGCTGCTGTCATTGTACGTAACCAGGTATAACAGAGAGCTGGCACAGTGTGATCTGGGGACGCCCTGTGTTATTCTTCCTACAGGCTGAGCTATAAATGGTTATTTAGATTGTGAGCTCTGGGGAAAACACGTCATGTATAGTTACAGTGGGGGATTGGTATAATGAATATCTCTGGTCATACACAGTAGATCCCGCTGGATTCCACCTCTCAGGTGTGTTATGTCGTCTGTGGCTTCCACAGTTACAGGCAGTGTGTCTCTAGGGGCCGTGTACAGATTCATCAGCTGCAATTACCACACGTTCCAATAGCAGAACACAGGGAGAGCGATTGCTGTAACTTGTCGCTCAGCAGCCAGCGCCACCGTCAGCCGTTACGTGGCAATTACAGCACATCCGACCATCCACAGACACAGGAAGCGGACACTGTGTATGTGCACATTATATATATTATGTAGATATAGTGCGTGTGCAGCACGTGTTCCTGCTGGAATCAGTGGACCAGCCCCAGTTTGTGGTTTGGAACTTTGTATTTGCAAATATTTCTGCCATTTCATCTTGGATGTCCTCTCAGAAACTCAAACTTTATCTTTCAAAAACAGAATTAATAATAATCCCACCCACCATCAGAAGTTATCTGCCTGACATTTCTATCTCTGTTCACAACATGACCGTAAATTCCACTCCGCAAGCTCGCTGCCTAGGTGTGATCCTTGACTCAGAACTATCATTTATTCTCCAACGCCACATATCACAGAAGACACTGCAAAAACGTCAATTCCAGCATCATCTCCCACATTGACTATTTGTGGTTCCCTCCTCACCGGTCTTTCCTGAATCAGACTCTCACTCCTACAAATTATTTTGAACACAGCAACGGATTGATTTTCATTTCAAATCGTTTGCCCAGTGCTGAACCACCGTCAGTCGCTACATTGGTTGCCTGTTTTTTACCAACATACATCTCCTCACTTGTCTCAAAATATCTACCAACTGGACACCTCCGCTCTGCACAAGATCTGCGTCTCTCCTCCACTCTCATCACTTCCTCCCATTCCCGGTTACAGGAGTTTTTTCAAGCACTACTCTATGGAATTCCCTCCCTCGCACAATAAGACTTTCCTCGGGTCTTCAAACCTTCGCTGATCTCTGAAAACCCACTTCTTCAGACAAGCTTATAATATTCCTCAACCACCCTCTTACCCTCCCTAGGTTACCCTATTATCCCCCTCTACACAACTAACACAAGACAACAACCCTCTGACCCCCCCTGACCAACATTGCTGTATAACTAGATCACACAGCCCAATAAGCACTTAGTACCTTTGTATGCTGTCTGGACCAATATGTAATAGATTGTAAGCTTGTGAGCAGGGCCCTCCTACGGAATCTGCTGGCGCTATATAAATAAATGTTAATATCATCGCTGGTTACAGCAGACGGTTTTCGGTTTGTGATTCACAGTAATTTGTACAGAATGTGATCATGTTAAAGCGTTTTGCTCGGATAGTGCAATATATGACTCAGATTTCCAATGCTTGTTGGAGGCTAATGTAATTACCAGAGCAGGGAAATATTAGCTCGTGGTATTATTAGCAGCCTGTACAGCAAATTAACGAGCATGGACTCATTTTTGTCAGACTGTCATTACTTAATGTGCCGCAGTCACCAGATGAGGGATTTCTGTCTCCTCTCCAATCAGCGCAGCGCGGACTCTGTAGCGCGCTCACAGAACTTCATCTGGAAGCAGAGTCCACGTTATACTCACTGCAGGAACTGAAACGGGAGTGTGGTCCTCAGACCTCCCGCCACCGCATAGAGCAGCACGGGCCCAGCCTTTGTCCTTTAAACCCACCAGAACGGAGACAAACGGAGGCGTCTTGGATGTCTGCGAGCAGAGCGCCAATGTCAGGGGGGGTGTACTGCGGGATCCCTTACAGATAATAACGGAGGGTAGCGCAGACACTACAAGTGGGCGCTGTGTCGCTGTACCCCCATACCAGGGCTAATGGACTGATGTCATAAAGCGATAAGCAGAATTATTAGAATAGGTTCACAGAGCACAAACAGACTAAGGACTAGTAACATCCCTCAGAGTACTAAGAGTATACGTACTCGTCACGTAGATCATACTCTGCATTCTCCGGAGAAATGTCGCCCGTCACAGGGTGTGTGAATGTCGTCGCCCTCTGGTTGTGGCTGAGGAGGAAGGAGAAATAAAACAGGTCAGATATGATTTCCCTCACACGTATCACACTCAGTAAGAAACACCAACAACGCTTCTTCCAACGACTTATGTTCTACATCCCATCTAGCTGCTAATATTATACTGCGCCCTCTGGTCGCTTGTACCCTGTAGTAACAAGAACATCTCCCTAATAACTGGAGACCCCTCAGGTCACACAGCAGCCGGCTGGCGGGATCTTACACCAACTGATCCCTACGTTTAGGGTATTTGCAGCGTGCATAGAAAACGTTTCCCAATTCCCGTAGTTTGACGCCCTAGGGAGGGTGTGATTTTCCGTATTACACAACCAGTGCGAGAGAGAGACGTTGTCCCTATTTCATACCTATCTGTTATAGTCCTTATTTGTAACTCCCCAGATGTTGTGGAACTACATGTCCCAGCAAGAACATATTCCATCTCTAGCTCAGCTCTGACATACTACAACTGTGGCCCTAATCCAGGACCAGGGACTAGCAGAGTGAGACTAGGGTACCTCTTATCCCCCGGCTGGGGGGTGCTGCCCACACCGCGGCTCTAGCGCCCCCTACTTATAGTCCCAGGAAACAGCCGGTGGGACGTCAGTGTCCTCTCTCTGCAGTTTGTATTTATACGATGGACAAAGCACGGAGAGAACATGAAATATTTACATAGAAATGTTTTCAATAATTGAATAGAGAAATCTATCGAGTCCTGTATTATTCATCTTCTGAACAACGAAACTGCAGCCTCAACGTAGAATAAATCAGGGTGCAAAACAAGGACGTCAATGTTTTATTCCACGATTATACCCCCGAGACCCACAGTATGTACCCTGCAGATATACTGCATGTACCACGCTGATAGATGTATGTACTGTATGTACCCTGCAGATATACTGTATGTACCACGCTGATGTACGTACTGTATGTACCTTGCAGATATACTGTATGTACCATGCTGATGTATGTACCCTGCAGATATACTGTATGTACCACACGGACAGATGTACGTACTGTATGTACCATGCTGATAGATGTACGTACTATATGTATCCTGCAGATATACTGCATGTACCACGCTGATGTACGTACTGTATGTACCCTGCAGATATACTGCAGATATACTGCATGTACCATGCTGATAGATGTACGTACTATATGTATCCTGCAGATATACTGCATGTACCACGCTGATGTACGTACTGTATGTACCACGCTGATGTACGTACTGTATGTACCCTGCAGATATACTCTATGTATCCTGTAGATATACTGCATGTACCATGCTGATAGATGTACCCTGCAGATATACTGTATGTACCACACGGACAGATTTACGTACTATATGTACCCTGCAGATATACTGTATGTATCCTGCAGATATACTGCAGATATACTGCATGTTCCATGCTGATAGATGTATGTACCCTGCAGATATACTGTATGTACCACACGGACAGATTTACGTACTATATGTACCCTGCAGATATACTGTATGTACCACACGGACAGATTTACGTACTATATGTACCCTGCAGATATACTGTATGTATCCTGCAGATATACTGCATGTACCATGCTGATAGATGTATGTACTGCAAGTATCCTGCAGATATACTGTATGTACCACATGGACAGATTTACGTACTATATGTACCCTGCAGATATACTGTATGTATCCTGCAGATATACTGCATGTACCATGCTGATAGATGTACTGTATGTATCCTGCAGATATACTGTATGTACCACATGGACAGATTTACGTACTATATGTACCCTGCAGATATACTGTATGTATCCTGCAGATATACTGCATGTACCATGCTGATAGATGTACTGTATGTATCCTGCAGATATACTGTATGTACCACATGGACAGATTTACGTACTATATGTACCCTGCAGATATACTGTATGTATCCTGCAGATATACTGCATGTACCATGCTGATAGATGTACTGTAAGTATCCTGCAGATATACTGTATGTACCACATGGACAGATTTACGTATACATAGGAACATCTCAATCACTGGAATAAGCTGTGACTGGTGGACAGAGAACAAACTATTTTACTACTAAGAATATAAATATGTAGATAGAACAGCTCCCCAAGACCTGGAGAGATAGATCAGGACAACGGCCGTACTCCTGTCAGGGGCAGAGATCTAGATCTCAACGCAGCCGGACCTCAGCTATCACTGGGTAGTGAATGTCCCTTTGCCGTTCTCTGGAGTTGGTATTTAAAGGCAGAAATGACCTCCTTGGAGCTCCAGGGCCGGCCTGATTGATCCTTCTCTGTGTTTACCTTTGGCCCAGGCTGAGACAATGGACTAGTTTGCTGGCAGACATTATAACTACTTCATATAGAATATATACAAGTATAAATATGATTGACAACTATGGGGAACCAGAGGGCTAGAATAAGTATGTTTTATAGTCCAGCTTGTGAGAGGTGCAGACAGGTTGAGGTGACATTGATACCTCGTTTCATCACAGAATATAACATGAAGCACAGACTGTAATAATATAACACTAGTTAGTACCAAGTATAAATATTACAAACTGCCATCAGCTGATCTACGACCAGACGAGGAGGGAATTTGCCGCTGTCTGAATGACTTCCAGGGTGGGGGGTGAATACTCTCACACAGGCCCAGCGTGCGCCATTCCTACCTCGCCCTCAGTTGGCAGAAACACAAAAACCAATTAATACTTCATAATTGACACAATGAATCTTTATATACGGTAGGAATTTGTGGGAAAGCAGCAGAAATATGGACTCTCTGGATACGACAGCGCAGACCGTACAAGAACAGAATTATTTCATGTTACTGCACATCAAGCTTCAGGGAGATAACAGAACAAGGGGTAACAGGAGGGGCAGGATTGGGGCAATAAAAGAGGCCAGGGGGGTGCAGGAACAATGATTGTAGAAAATAGATATTTTCCAGTTATTACAAGATATTGGAGCCGTTTCCTTCTAGCTGGATTCCTGGGAATACGCAGATGGTTCGCCTTCAACAAATAACAACACCCGCCCGTCATGTGCCGGACAGAACATGCAGTACAAAAATCTGTGATTATAATAAATATATTTGTACTTTGAGTGGTTTCCTTGGTAACTATAAACTAGACATCAGGGAAAAATACACAGTCGCTGTTGGTTTTTAGAAATGAGCAATGAATCCCCAATATAAGGGTTACCCCTCCCCCCTCATCCCAGTGCACTATTAATACCACCAGTTAAAGAGAAATTAAAATATTGGTCAAAACCAATCTGAATTGCTTATAAAGAGATTTCCCTGTGTGTGATGCGACTACAGGTCACTGGTAATGAGGTCTCAAGCGATTGCTTGGTAACCACATCGCTTGTTGTATTATCACTGATCCATCATATTCCCATAGATACTGATCATTCAGTAGGTTATACATCGGCATTTCTAATGACAAGGCTTCCAGCCGTCACATGGTCTTAGGACAATGAGAACTGCTCATCCATTGAATTCGGTATTTAGTGAAAAACAATCAATACCAAGATTATACTAACTTGGACATTAGATATCCTTACGGTAAGTTGTACCAATACTAATTTACTGAGTCTTTGTTCAGATTCAACGTTATCTTGGGATGTTAAACATTCTCTTTTCCCTCTCACTATTCTACATTCAACATTGCATTTGGTTCATATGCAATTTTCATTGTCCGTGTCTGTGCTAAATGCACCAGTTATTATTCTAAAATCAACATTGTCCTTGTATGACCTGTGTACTTAAAACGGATGTTGGCATTAATATAATTTATGACCCTATTAGTGTATAAATTGTACTGTTCTGACCATTGGAAGTCAGAGCATCCAGAAACACTGCGCTGGGCCAGTACTGCATCTACCTTTGTTCTATTACATTTTTTCCTTTCTCCTGCACAGGATTACTATTAAGTATGTGATCCCTTTGGATCTTAATAGTTTTTTGCTTTGAAACCACAGCGATCGAATTGAACAATCACTTATTTATATCTCTAATATTCCACAATATTATAATAGAGCTTCCTGGCTCTTGCTTACAATTCTCTCTTCTCAATAGTTCGCTTACTCTTTGTACACAATATAGACCACATATATGGACTGTATCCATTACATGGACCTGCTGGGCTTATAGACCACAGATTACGGACTGTATCTATCACATGGACGTGCTGGGCGTATAGACCACAGATTACGGACTGTATCTATCACAAGGACGTGCTGGGCATATAGACCACAGATATGGACTGTATGTATCACATGGACGTGCTGGGCGTATAGACCACAGATATGGACTGTATCACATGGACGTGCTGGGCGTATAGACCACAGATATGAACTGTATGTATCACATGGACGTGCTGGGCGTATAGACCACAGATATGGACTGTATCACATGGACGTGCTGGGCGTATAGACCACAGATATGGACTGTATGTATCACATGGACGTGCTTCGGGTTTCATCACCATCATCATCACCATTTATTTATATAGCGCCACTGATTCCGCAGCGCTGTACAGAGAACTCACTCACACCAGTCCCTGCCCCATAGGAGCTTACAGTCTAAATTCCCCAACACACACCCACACACATACACACAGACAGAGCGAGAGACTAGGGTCAATTTTGATAGCAGCCAATTAACCTACCAGTATGTTTTTGGAGTGTGGGAGGAAACCGGAGCACCCGGAGGAAACCCACGCAAACACGGGGAGAACATACAAACTCCACACAGATAAGGCCATGGTCGGGAATTGAACTCATGACCCCAGTGCTGTGAGGCAGAGGTGCTAACCACTGAGCCACCGTACTGGTACAGGTAAATTGTGCTGCAAACAATGACAAATAGAGTCTACAATTGTTTTCCATACAACTTACAAACGTATGATTGGCTCCAGCACCTTTTCCTGTGCACCAGTTGTACAAACTGCCCCTCATTGATCACTGCACCAACAGCCATGTGAGTAGATGTTTAAGGGTCTCTGACACGGGTGTAGCAGGAATCTGTATTACCCGGTTACGTCAGATGTACTGGGGGTCTAATTACTAACACATACACCTGGGAGACACGCCAGCGCTATATGCACACAAACATGTATGACCGCTGCCTGTTTACACATGTTCTGCTCACACGTCATGTACCGAGCTTCATGCTACATCCAAACCACATTGTTATAAACCTAATGCTTCTAGTAATGTGATATTATGTATCCTGTGTAAGGACAGTAAATCAACGCCTCATATAATGCTGGAATAAGGAGATAATGTAGCGTGAAGGTGCAGAATACTTACTATTCGTTCCTTCTGTCTCGCTTAATGTTTTCCTTGCAAATTGCTCCTGATTCGGGCTTTAAAGGAGAAGCGTAATTAGTCATTGTGTAATGAAAGTATCGCTGCCTTCCACAATGAGAGGAGCATTCATAAACGGGAATCCCCACTGTACCGATGAGGCATTAACTGATCCCACCGACCTCAACCGGGGTTATATAGGAGTTTCTGCTGCTCCATCGGCGCATTTTAAAGTGCTCTTAGGTCTGCGGATACGCCAGGAAATGTGCAAGGTGGAAAGAGTTAAAACCCCAACGGCCAACAGGAGCAGGTGCTCTGACAACGGGGCCCTTCGTTAGTAACACGACAAGAAAGTTGTCTTTACTCTAGAACTGAAAGACTTGGATTACCAATGTTTAGTAAATTTACTGACAATCAGCATAAACGAAGCCGGACTAGAAACCTCCCTGATACATCATAGTATCTCAGTGTGATGTGGTGACGTACATACATGTACCTTGTATCATTTCTGATGTACACACAAGTGGGGACGATCCGTTCTCTCCTATTACCGGGTAACACTTCTGCAAGATGAACCAGACAGCACATTCTCACCAACGTTCCCCAGACCAGAAAGTTTACTGTTCAGAAAGTGAAGAAGTGATTTTGCCCCAATCACGTCATCTCGTTCGCTTCTCCAGAATCAATACAAACAGAATGAAAAGACCTCCAGGATTAATTTAATGGTCGTGATGTCATTTCAGCAACATGACAGGGAATGTAAAGTGGTTAGAGTCTGCCAATGAGCGAGGCGTTCAATTCTTGCTCTACTAATTACATCAACAACATCAAAACAGCTTCAATCTAAATGTAAATGACAATTTATTCAGCATTAAAGTGGATTAAGGTCGATTCACCTCAAGTCTCAGACAAAGAAATACTGCATTAGATCCAGCATAAAATCTCAGAGCCTCCTATACCCCATACATCCCTGGAGAGGGGCAGGTGTAGATCTTAGATACCCCCAGGTCCGGGCTCCTTACTTCTGTACTAAATAATAACGTTTGTTCTCACAACATAAGCAACATAAACCAGATCATAATAGTTTATTACCTCCGGATGGGTAGGTTAATGGGTATTACTTTATTCAGCCTCGGATGCATACATACAGATAAATGTTATGATTATGAGTTTTCATAAATACTGCGGGTTACATTAACATTTTTCCAGGGCAAACATAAAACAGCTGTAATTATGGAGCAAATAAACAAGAATTGCAACACTCCCCTATGAAAACCTGACATTTCCAATAAGTTCTTTTATAACACACCAAGAATATGTACAAGTCAAAATAAGCCTGATACCAAAACACATGTGGTTATGTGGTGGAAGAGGCGCCCCCTTCCTGAGGACCCAGGGGAGCAGGCGCCCCCCCCCCCCCCCATCTGCACAACCCAGGCGGAACAAGCGCCCCCCCTCCCCAGACGACGCCGGGGAGGAGGCGGCCCCCCTGGACGATCCAAGGGGAACAGGCAGCCCCCCTGGATCACAACTAGGACCTCAGGCATCTGCCATCCCAAGACCATTCCCAGCAGACCACAGGGTATATTTACTAAACTGCGGGTTTGAAAAAGTGGAGATGTTGCCTATAGCAACCAACCAGATTCTAGTTATCATTTGTTTAGTACATTCTGCAAAATGACAGCTAGGATCTGGTTGCTATAGGCAATATCTCCACTTTTTCAAACCC